>NW_010542267.1:1050-17519 GCF_000687285.1 Phaethon lepturus
TGCTAAGATCTCATCTTTTATAATACTTCAGCAAAGCTCAGGCTGCAAACCTTCTCTGTGCCTGGTTTAACTGTTACTGCTTTGCTTTCAAACAACAGAGAATTACACATTGCCCTATCTGCCCCGTTATTGTTGTAGGGAGGCTGGTCAAAAGCCACCCCATTTGTCAGATGCCCCTTGAACACATAAAGGCTAAAAATAATTGTCTTCATACTGGACCGCCTTACCTAGAAACTGTTATCTTCAAAAACTAGGAATGCTCTATAAAGTTAGAGGAGTGATGGGAGGAGGCTAGAAAAAGTATTAGATTAAATTCCCCAAGTACTATGGCATCATAAAAGAAATAGATCTCCCTACAAGGGGGATAGCCTTGTTACTTGTGTGGGTCAAGTATAATACTTGCTTTCAAAATACATGTTGGCTGTAGAAGAACCCATGTATATTTATATTTTATAAATGTTAAAAATGGATATGAATTCCTATAATACGCCTTTATAAAATTCAGATTAATTTATCAATCTATTTGAGCCTTATGTTCTTCTGTTTACCTTTCCAAAACAGAATTAATATTGTATATCCTGTGCATGTGGGTGTATGTGAGTGAAATTTCCAAATCTTGGATGGATTGCATATATATAATTTTACAAGAGGAGCAGAGTGTGTTACTCTTGTCTGAGATACAGATTAAATAGGTATTTTCCCTAATTCTCTCCTCCTCTTTTCAGAACTATGGAGGAGTGTATTGTGTTTGAAGAACATCAACGTCCACCTTTGCGAGGCCGTAGCTGACAAGTACTGTCTCGGTTGCAGCATATTTCTACCTTTCTGCAGTAAACTGTTTCCTAGTGTTTTTTAAATGTACTTCATGTTTTCCCATCTGTGCAAGACAGGTCTGTTGAATCTACCACTGGGCAGATGAGCCAGAGGTAGGGCTATTGCAATTGCATCCTCCATGGTGAAAGCTGAGAGATGACTTCTTCCCTTCTGTACTCTTTTATAGAGCAGCCCTCTCCAGTAAATGCAGCTAACATTTACGCTGGCTGCTGACAGGAGAGGAGGAGGTCTCACCGTGCTATGAAATGCTACTTCCTGTTGAAACCTGTAGTTCACATTTATAGCTGCCACCACAAAAGGCAAATGACATTTTTACATGGTAAGCTTTCACAGTAGTGCTCAGAGGGCTGATAAATGGTCTACAATTCTTCATGAGGTTAGACTGACTGTGCAGGAAAGATCTAGCGTAGTGGACCAGTGAAGTGTTTTTATTTCTTAAATATCTTCAGATGTGATGGTATCTACAGTGGGGATTTTATCCATCAGGGTAGCTGTGCAAATGATGCGAGTACCTAGTAAGTAGAGGTAAATATTAATGCAAAACGTGATTTTATTTTATCCTCTTACTATAGTACTACTTGAAATCAGGACTACAGAGTTGCCACTTATGGCAGTTCACAGATGCTTTACTTCTGTGCTCAAGGAGTTGGTGTTGTGCAGCTCTGCCTGCCATAACCTAGCCATGAGGTCAAAAATTTGCAATATTTATTTTTTCTTTCCTCTGTGCATCTCTTTGACAGCACCAGCCCAGTTACAAAAATTAACTTGTTCTGTAAGCCTGTATTCAGTATCATGTTTTGCATACAGTAAGAGTTCATCCAGATAGGAAATCTACTTTGCAGCTACACAATCTGCTTACCAAATTAAATAAGTGAAATCAGGGGGATTTCGTTAATCTCTTGAGACCAGCTTTGTAATGTTAATGAGTCTGATTGCCACTGATCGTCGTTTTCCAGAAGAGCTTGAGGATTTTGGAGATGGCACCTTGATAACATTTGGAAGGCCCACTGGCTGCAGAACTGTGCCTTTGCTGGTTTTCCCACGCTGAAGGACAGCTGTCACTGGGATGTCTGCATGTGCACGGAGAGATGAGTGGCTGCGCGGGTGTTTTTGGCTGGCAGAAGTCAACATGGACATGAGTTGTTACCTGTTGTTTTCTGCCTGCAGTTAGTCAAGGTGTGAAAACCCAATACTTAACAGGTGGTTAGGTGGTTTCAGAGAGAAACAATTGACTTAATAACAGCCTGAGGAGCACTCTCGCTAGTGGGAATAGGAGAAAGGCTTTTTTAGTATTAAATTCTCATTTTGAGTCATAGTATTTAAAAAGGAATGAAGTAGTACATATAAACATTTTATTACTTTAATTTTTTTCTGCCTTCTTTAAGTCTTTATGTCTAATTCGATAAAAGGGCAGCCCAGCAATGAAGAGTTGGAATATCACATGCCAAGGTATAATGTAGACACCTGGTTTGCAGAGCTTGCTCTAGAGCAGCTGACGGTTTTGCTCGGCAAACCTGCCTCTTTCTAGCATACAGCCTTGCTAAGAAGGCATGTGTATATCTTTTATTAAGTGTGCATGATATGCTAGCAGGACCTTGTCTTCTTCAGAAATCAAACATGTAAAAATTGTAATAGCTGTGTATATTCTTTTAATCATGGGTTAGTTAATATGAAGAAAAAAAAAATTATTCCTAGCATATCATGTAATGTGTTTTGGGAGGGGTGCCAAGCATGCTCCCGTTTCTACTCAGTTTTTGTGCAAAGGTGTTCTAAACGAGAGTAATCAACATCACAGATGATACTAAAGCAGCCCTGTATTTTCTGCCTAAGAATTTTAAAAGTGCTTCCCATCAGTGCTATATTTTTAAGTTACTGGAAGTCTAGCATGTGGCCTTGAAAATGTGTCAAGATTCTTGCATAGAAGTCTTTAGCTACTACCATTCTGCCCAAGACATGTTTGCAAACTTGTTTTAACACATGGAATACTTCCCAGATTTGAACTATTCTGGGGCATCACTCTGTACTTTCACATGTTTGTCAAGGAACAATAATATATTTGATGGATGCTGGGTGTTAACGCGTTGAGGGAGATTTTCCCCTAGCCAGAACACTCTGAATCCAATGGTCATCATTGTTTCCTTCTGGATTGATGTTAACTTTCTGTGATGCTGCTGGAGCTAGAAGTGGACTCAACAACTTTCAGTTCAGATGTTCTTCCTTGCAGCAAGTGAAGGAAACAGCCTTTCTTATTTCAAGAAGTTGTGCTGCCACGTCATTCCAGATGGCTATGAACAATCCTAGCAATTCAACACTTAACTTTTACTTTCTGTCTTATTTGGATATTCATTTAAAAAGTTGAGAAAGAGCAGAAGATGATTGGCAGCCCTCAAGGGAAAGAAGGCATGTGTAATTCAATAGCAGATAATTTTTTAGTTTTTCTTGTTTTCTTGCTTGTATAACCTGTCCATGAGAACTTTTTAGCCTATTGGGGTTTGAATGTTATGCTGCTGGCTCACAGCTTACTCATGTCCTCTGGCTTACTCTGTTCTGATAAAACATGACTTGTAATTTAGAAGAAAATTATGTAAATGAGGATATTAAGTTCTTACCAGGGCATTGTAAACTTCAATTTTAAAGGTCAACTTAAAGAAAACATAATCTTTTTGATGTTGTACTTTTGGGGTGATTTTAATTGGCAGAATAGGCAAGCGGGCACATTGATGATGATGATATTTAGCAGGTAACAGCTGCATGAGCTATGCTGAGTAAAACTGGGTAATAAATTCTTTGAATACTATTAGTTTATACTCTAAATTTAAATCTCAGAATAAGCCAATTTAGCATGGTGTGAAATTAATTGGTTTAGTACCTATTATTATAGTTATAGTACTATATATGCTGTTTGACACAAAATGTTGTAGTCTAGAGTAAGCTGTGGCCAGCAAGGAGGATGTGATACTTCCAGTCCTGTGGCAAAATGCGTTCTCTCAGAGTGATCTCAATGAACACTTTTTTTTCTATGAGTTTCACACTGTTGCTGATGACCAGCCTGGCTGCTACTTTTTATATCTGTACAGAGGGGAAAAATGTGTTGGTGTTGTGGTTGTCTCTTTCTATTGCATCTCTGCTGGTGGTACCCAAACACTAATCTGTATTGATGTACCTTTGCTTTTAATAATAATAGATGTTGTATGTTTACCATTTTTTTTTTAAGGATCAGAATTTTCTTTGCTAGAATGTTAAGGGTTTTTCAGGTAGCTGGGGTCTCACTTGAAAGCTGTGTGGAATTGTGATTTTTGTGTTGAAGTGCCTTGAAAGATTGTTTCCAGCACCACTCTCTGCTGCCTGCCATCTGCTCTAAGGGCTGTTTCTTTTTTCAGCTATGAAACGCAGCCAATTTGGCCCCTGTTCCTCAGGGTGTTTGGAGGAAGAGCTTCTCCCCAGCTGTTGCCGAGGGGAATTCCCTGCAACTCTTAGATGTCCCAGAAAGAGGTGAAAGCAGAATGAAGCCTGACAACGGACATTGCCAGGCAGAATTGTGCTCAGTGAACTCTGCCCAGTTCAGGTCAGAATATCTGTCATCTCTGGGCTGAGCTACGCAGCTGAAGAAGTTGGTCCTGAGTGTGTGTGTGAGGCAGACCTGGAGCTTTTTGTGTACTCCTCCCCTTCCCCAGTTCTGGCAGAGCAAAGTGTGCGATATGGAGAAACCAGGAGCCTAAGTCTCAGGTTAGGTTTGAATGCTTGGATCTGGCTGTGGTCTTAACATTATACATTGATTCTTTCAGATCCATGCCAAAACTGACAGCAAGACCTCTTAAATGAAGTATTTTTCTTCTGACTCACAAGCCTGTTTTTTTGCATACGAAAACTAACAATGCCTAAATACCCCAGAACTTTATCTTTGGGCAGCTCCCTGTTGCTTGTTGATATGGGAGAAGTAAGAGATCCCTTTTTTCCCAGGTAGGAATTTTTGGTTTTTGTTGCTGCCAGGTAAGTATTAGATTCTTAAAATGAATCTGTTATTTGCTAGACTCCTTTTATCTTGACGTGAATAATTTTGGGCTCAACGAATGGCAATTTTTCTTTAACCATCAGCTGTATATATTTTTGTTTAGGCCAAACTTTGTAAACTTTAACTATTCTATATTCCAGTACTCCTGTTGCCCTTGTTAACATGTGAGTATTGTCTCCCACTTCTGTAACACTGCTAGAGAGTTCCATCTTTGTAACACAGCTGTAATGCTTGGTCACTATCTCTTCACTTTTTTTCCTGCTGTTATCTTTGTGTTTGCTGTGTCTCAGTTGTGGGGTGTTGGAAGTCAGATATTCCTCCTGCTCTTTAAAGGAGGACTACATCATCGTACAGAAACTTGGAGGTGATAGTTTTCCAAACTGTCCCAAGTCGGTGTCTGGCACTGTCACCCACCCACTCACACTTCCTCCTTGCTTAGTTCACCACCTTTGAATGGAGGAGGTGCTGGTTTCAGTGCCAGGACGTCTTTCTGTGCTGCTGCTGTTATCGCACCTTCAGCCACTGCTTCCATTCTTAAACGGTGTCTAACTGGACAACTGGCTTGTTTTCTAGTGTTTCCTTTTGGAGAACTGTCTGCCATTTCAATTGCAACCTGACACTTAATTCAATAAACAGACTCGATATTTGACATCCTAATAATCAGGGAGTGACTCGGAAGTGCTCTGCCCCCAGGGCTGCCATCCAGGGGGCTGGTGTGGGTGCCGGCGCCATGTATCCCAGATATGTTCCCTTCGTATCAGACTATCATGGAGGACCTCCGTACTCCCAATCATGTGAATATGCACAGATGCTAGCTGTAGTCCTGCTGTCAGTAGATAATGTTATTTTACAAATACAGAAAATGTTGGTATTTACCTGTCTTACATAGCGTGAATCTGACTTTCATTTACAGTGCAAACATATGAGGGTCCAAAAGCTAAACATTGTAGCGGTCCTGACTGACAAATAATGCTGATATACCTGAAAAAGATGCACATAATGTTTTATGAACACTAATCTCACAAGCTGGTACGGATATATGAAAATATTCTATCATAAAAGTTAAGTTCTAATGAAATCTTCTGAAAACAAAACAAAAAGAATGGTGCTGCCAGGAAACTAGAAGAATATTATTTGGTACAAAACAGAATATACAACTGTTTTTAATCCTATAACATTGCATGTAACAAAGTTAAAATTACTTTGCATGCCAAAAAAAAGAAAAAGAGGAAGGGAAGAACTTCAAATTAGCAAAGTAGCCTAGAGTAAGTTTAGATTAGTAGTGTAGTAAAAACAGCATTTATTGTGTTGTATATTGTATCACAAGGTGGAAGTAACAGACATACTTGACATGCACTGTTCATTTTGCAGTTTAGATTATTGCCTTTTCTCTCCCTTTGTGTTTTTTTTTTAATTAAAAACAAAGTTGGTTTATTGTGTGAGATATTCTTGATGTTGATACTCTGTTTTTTTCTGTGTATGTACATTAACTGGTGTAACAGGCTGACTGGGCTCCTTGGATGCTACAGCAGTGTAAATGATTAATACAAATGCTGCTGGCAGATTATTACAGCACAGGCAGCACCAGATTATGGAGAGAAGAGCAGTAACAGCATCCAGGAATTCCTCAGTTTTCAGCTCAGACCAGCTATCGGCTCTCCTCAAATTGCTTCACATCTTGCTACTCTTATCCTCATTCCTTAAAGAAAATAATACTTTCTCAGTATAGTGTAAGATGATTGTAGATAATAAAGAACCTCTATAAGCCTTTAAATGGAAGAAAGCATTATTATTAAACAAGGGGGTTTTACTATTGTGCACATCTACGTTTTACGTCTTATTTGCAGCAAAAAATCAACACTATTTGAAAAATTACACTCGTCATCTTTTGCAGGAATTAGACTGGTATTGTTTTAGCATTAGACTGACATTAAGAGCCTGGAGTGTGGCTTATAGATGGGAGCTACTGCAAACAGTCTGTATAAGATGGAGCAGTGGAAACAGAGCAATCCCATTAGGATCACCAGATAACCAGTGAGAACCGGAGAACAACAGTACATCCCGAATAGTACATTCAATATTCCGCCCATATGACAAACACTAAATCAAATATGCTCTGGTCAGCTGTAGAGCAGCACAAATATCCTCTCCTGATTTCCTTTCCCTCTGCCCCCAAAAGGACTTCGTACTGCTAACAGACTGGGTATTGTGCATTTGAACAAATCCACGTTATTCTTTTGCAAAGAACTCTCATGTACATTTTCTAATTAAATGGCTTTAATCATTCCTTTTCAATCAACCTACATAAACATCAAATATCAAAAAGGAATCTCTGTTCCTGTAGTCCTTCACTGCATCCACAGAATTGTTCTCAGCAATATAAATGATGTTTGTTCTCCTGTTACTGCATTTCCAGATAATGAGCAGTTTTATTATAGTTGAAGCAGCATCCCAGCATATATTTGCAAGGAGCACATGACAATGAAAGTAATTTTTCATTATTTTGCTAATATGTTTAGACCATCTATGCGTCTAATAAATATTTATACTCAGCTTTGTATAGAAATATATTCCTTTTTTCTAAGCTGCCCTCCACTGCTGTTGCTTTATATGACTCTTTTCCTTTTCATCCATCATAAAGCTATTGTAGGTCATCTCAGTATTTTGCAGTAACACTTTTTCTTCTCTGTACTTATTAGGAATGTGGTATGGACAGAGGAAGCATTATTTAGTTAAGGTGATTATAAGTTTTACTTTCGATCTGTTAGAGATTGCTACAAAGTATTTTGTTTTCTTTTAATATATATCTTTGTTACTGCTAAAATTATAATGATACTTTTAGAAGCACTACTTAATGATCTTGTTTTCAAGTAGACTGTATCATAGGGAGTATCCTGAGATAATCAAAAATATTCTGTTTCTGACAAGATTTGTCCCTTTTTAATTTGAATGTCCCTCTAGCATAGAAGGTTCATTATAACTAACTAGAGAAAATCTTTATTTTATTTGCACTGAGGTTCATGATGTAGCTCCCAAAAATAAAAAAAATTAAAATCCCCATTTGATTATAACGCTTTCTGCAAAGAGAAACTCTGAGGCAGAAAGTTTGACTCATTTGGGAGAGTGACTCCTCAAAATATTTTGTTTAAGTAATAGTGCCTCCATCATTTCTAAGGGTAAGAAAGTGAGAATGAAAGACTTGAGTGCCAAAGGGATGCGTGGGGGTCTCCTGTTTTGTCCTTATTTTTTAAACTGTATCCTGTTTCACAACGAATTATAAAGATGGGACCACTTCTCCTGCTGTTGGCATTGTTTCCTTCTACTGCTGTTATTACATTTGTACTGGTGATTGATAGGTGGACAGAAGATTCACATGAAATGCGCTCTCTCCCTTTTAATTTTGGTCTCATCTAAAAATAGAGATTCTGTAGCCGAAGAGCATAATGGAAGATAACGGGATGATACACATAAAGGAAATATCAAGCAGCAAGAGAAAGACCAGCTATCTTCAGTCCAAAAATATCTTCTCTCTACGTAGCACTTAGTGCTAATCATGAGGAAATAAAGACATTGCCCTCTAAAATCATCAGCCAAAATCCATCTGTTGCTGCATCTTCATCCTTTTTGCTTTATAGGTTTCTGCGATGGTAGTCTTTTAATCTAATGTCTGTTTACTGAATTTATTTTCAGAATTCTGAATCTCTCTGTCACAGATCTTATTAACACAGCTTAAGTGTGAGGAACATTGTCTTAGCGACAGGGAAGGGCACACTGGTATGTATTTCTTGATCGTCCCTTGTTCCATGCAGGGGAGGAGGCATCAGCGATCTGGGAGATATAGAAAGTGTACGTGGGGTGGGCCTGTTTTCTTTCTAATTTAAGAAAGTTAAGGTGTGTGTCTTCATCACAGATATTTTCAGGCAATTTAAACTGCATGGGAGATGTACATATTTTATGTATATTTCTGATAATTTTCCATATGTTTAATTAATATACTGTTGATGTTTGGATAATTCTCAAGTATTTGTTATTATCTATTCTTCTCAAGTGGATGTTAACCATGGCCTTGCACAACTCTTAGTACATTAAAGGTAATCGGCAGTATTATTGATATTTGCAGGCATGCACTGTTTCAAAGGGTTGCATTATAATGAGTTATTTTTCACTTAATCATCCTTTTTCCTCTGCCAGTGTAGGCTAAGTTAACTCCACTGATCACTAAATGAGAATTTGAACCTATATTTTATTGCCAATGATGTCAGAATTCATATGAAGAGATTAATATGAACTCTTTTATTCAGATACTTAGTAGAAAAATAGAGTGCAGTGAAAGCTACTTGCTTTCATGGTCTTCTTGGAATTGAGAAAAATCTGTTATGCTTCATACCTTCTTATGTTATTATGTAGGACCCATGAGAGTTTAATGCAGCTGGCAAGTGTAAGAATGAACGCAGAAATGTTTCAACAGATGTCACAAATGTGCGTAACTTTGTATTTTTGCTGTTTTCAAATATTTTTTTGCTTTTAATAGCACCCTTGTCCTGCCAGAAGAAAAAATAATTTTTGCGTGTACATTCAGTGTTCACCAGCATGGTGCAAGTCAGCTTTGTCCTTTTATCATACGCTTCACACGAGCAGCGCAGAGCTCTGCAGCAGCTGTAGTCACACACATGCAGTTAATAATAACAGCCCAAAGCCTAGATTTAAAATTCACAACAGCTGGAACACAGCTTATTGCATTTGCAGTGTATTTCAAGGCCCTTTAACTACTGTAAAGAAAACCCTTTTGTTGCTATTTTCAAATAGAAGAAAACATCTGCTAAAGAGTTAATTATACAAGAAAAATCAGTAGTTATTCGCCAGGAGACAAGTTTAGTGGTACGGCAACTGTAAGTCAAGGAAGGAAATCATGGTAAAAGATGGTAGAATAACTTAGCACGTATATGGATAACAGTGTCATTCTTGTATGTGTCATATAATACATTTAACAAATCAATAGTTTCCATGTTTACCAAAGCATATACTTTCAGTTTGCTTCAGTGGTGCGTTAAAATGATGGAAGTGTTGTAATAGTTGTAATTTAGTTTAGTTTGGTTTAAAACAATGACTTGTAGCAGAATTATACTGTATGAGAAATTTGGAGATGTTGAGCTGATATTTTGTATGTCCTGAAACTGATTTTTTTTTTCAAGAAGAAAGATTTACCTATTATAAGCTGATGTTTTTATGCAGTTGTATTTTTGCCTATAAATTAATGTTACAAAAAGTTATTGCTTGTGCCTAGAAGAGAGATTTCTGGATTCTTTTTCAGAATGTGTTCATCTTCCAATTTGTGTTTAGAGGTGAAAATTGTTGCGTGTATAAAATCTGCCTGAAGAGTTGCATATACTTTTGATGCTCTGCTGAAGAACTGGTTTATATCCTGTGCCTTTTATCATCATGTGTTAATGTAGCCTTTGCCTTATCCTGTTATTTGTACTTTCGGCTCTTTCAGACCAATGTCCCTGACTCTAGAGTAAATGCTTAAGATCTGAAATTAGTTGTAACTATCAACATTTCTCTCTTCCTTAGGTAATGCTTAAAGAACTTTGAAAACTGAAAAGCTAACTCTCAAAGGAGATTGAAACTTGTAATTTCTTTTTGCTCGACGTGAAGTTATATAATCCTTCAGTACATTACATGGTTGTCCTGTGGCATTAGGGTATTAGTACTAATGGGAAGACATAGTTATTACAAACAATTCCAAATTTCACGGTGTGTATCTTAATAGCAGAAAGAGATTTTCTTATCATTAAAAAGAAAACTGGGTGGCAAAATAAGCAAGAAATGCTTGTTACATAGGATGATCCCCTGGAGGCTTAATTACTGAAAAAACAAATAGGAGGTAAATGTTCAAGATGTTTACAGGTTAAACATTCCATAAGTATCTTTTAAATAAGAGTGTCTGCAGGCTTGGAGCAGCTAATTGCTCAAGAATCACAGCCATTTATGCTGCCTCATTTTCCCCTGGGATCGACACTCACAACAGGATAATTCTTACCCTGATATAAGTGTCACAGTAGGGACTCAGTGTAATTTGCTGATATGATATAAAAAATAGCATTAAGGTAATTACATTTTGCACTTGTAATGTTTCACAGGCAGTAATAGAACTGAAAATTACTCTTTTTTGGTTGTAGTAACCTAGCCATTCTCCACCAGAAGTATTTTTTTAAATGTTTTTCTTCATTTTCCTCTTAAGGTACAGTAGTGAAGTCACTTAAAAGGTTTGGGTCTTTTTTAGCATCTTCAACACAGAAGTGTATCCAATAATCAGAGTTAAAGAGCAAACTGAAGTAAGTATTACGCTGTTTGACTTGTGGGATGTTCTCTAGGCTAAGCTGATCCATTGCATGATTTGCCTTCAGTACTGATCCACGGCAGTTTAAACTGAACCCTTTGTTCCTCTTGTTTTCTGGAGGAAAAGTAAAACGAGTAGATTCTTTTCTTGTTGTTTTTTGGATGTATTTCTGTTGATAAAATTAAATCTTTGTGTTGAAAAACTAAATCCTCTGTAACACTAACTTTAACTTGTAAATTATGTAGCCCATGTAAGGAAGCTCAGTGTTTGCAACTATTAGGATTACCTGATCATACCACTGTTCTTACAGTCCATGAGAAAGTGACTACACCAAGAAAACAAGACATTAGTTTGTTGGAAATTTGCATCAAGCTTTGGATTTAAATAGAGCTCCTCTAGTTTACACCAGGTGACAGAGTGGACAGGGACAAAGGAAATTGATTTAATTATTATTTAGACTCAGCTTGACTAGAGATTTTGCAAAGCTTTGTAGTAAGTTGGTGTTTTTTTCAAATCTTTTATCAGTTTCTGCAAAATGCCCAACAAGACCTGAGAAGCAGTTTCTTATTTATATGTGTTATCTTCTTTAGATGGTATCTGATCATCCTATTTAGATATTTTAGATTAGGTTTACCACTTTGGTTTTACAGAAAGGATGATCGCTCATCAAATCCTGGTCCAAACAAGCGAAGGTATCCCAGAGGGGGCAAACGTGTGGGATCAGACTTCAAGCTTTTGCAAACGGTAGTGTAATACAGACAACTTGAAGAACTGATGGCAATGTTCAAACTAGCTAGTGTAACTGGTATGGTGACTGGCCTACAAAGCATCCCCAAGCTGCCCACTGAAAGCTGGCTGCGTGCTGCTCTGGAGGCTGCTGTGAAGTGGTTCTGCTTCATCCAGACCTCTACCGAGTCTTTGCAGGAAAAAAATAACAGTATTTGTCTACCTGGAATTTGCTCTGAAGGACTCACTGAACATGCTGCTCATGGTTGATTGTTTTCTTTCAAAGACTGGTCATGAAAATGAGGAGAGGAGTCATGTTGGACTGAAAATTTATTTCTGCAGCTGTTACAATTTTAATATAAAGAAACAACCATTTAAAAAGAGATTGCTCTTCGTTACAAGAGGCATTCTGAGTAATTCAGGGTTAAAGCTTAGAAATGAAGGCTAATTGATACGATGTATTTGAGGGCTCTTCTGCAATGGGCTAAGTCACACATATTAAAAAAAGGCACATTTGAATATGATTTTTATTTTGCCATTGAACAGTGCTAGGGACCCTTTTTTCAGACAGACAAATGCTTGCCATTGCTTTATGCTCAAAGGCAACATTGAAAGTGACCTGGAACAGGCAGGAACTGACTTTTTTCTACTAATATGATATGAAAGTTTTATCGTATTAGGAATTTTCTGTCATGGTGGATTAGTATCAGGTCATATTAATGTTCATTTTTACTAACTTACAATGAAATGTGCTAACGTGACTACACTATCACATGAGAAAAAAAGCAGAATGATTTTATATTAATGTGATACCATAGAAAGATTTCAATACCTCTGTCCCATGACAAGTAGGAAGAAGTTAAAAATAAAATGGAATACAATGGCTTTGGGACAAGGAGTTTGTGATTTTTCCCAGTGATGAAACTCCTTCCTCCACCCTCCCCACCGCCAACATTATGTCTATATTTGTTTAATAGATCCTGGGTTTTTGAAGTGATTAATTATGAAGCAGTTTGGGCCTGATTTTGTAATTATGATTGCTCTTACTTTTCTAGCTAAAAGTCATTGGGAGTTGCAAATACTGAGTACCTACACAAAACAGCACAAGGTGTTCCAGGCTGATTATCCCTTGACTTTCAGCAACGCAAGTGTTGACTTCTCAAAATATTGACCTAGAAGCCAAATTCAAAAAGAAAAAAAAAAGGAGCGGGGAGCAAAGCCATCATATTGTGTCCATGCTCCATTATGCACAGAATGCTGTGGCCAGAAATAATTGACAAGCACAAAGGGTGGCAGTTAGTCATTTGGCCGTACGATTGCACCTGCAAGGTTTCTTTCATCTGAAGCCAAAACCTGATAAAAATGGCTAATGTCAGAAAAGTTCAGTCTTATCTAAACTATGACCAGAAAAAGCCTCATTTGCTCCAAACTTCATACAGGGCAAAGTAGATGAGTTTGGCTCCTAGATTTAAACTGAAGTCATCTCTATTTCTGAAAGTCTGTACTATGGCTTTCAAATTTTTCCTTTTGACACAGCTAATATTCCTAAAAGCTTTCAAAGGTTTTGTCCCCTTTTATTTTAGACCAAAAACTCTGAAGAGGAGAACAATTAAAATGCACTCTTTTTCAAAAGTGCAGGATTTCTTCATTAGATGAGATCCATGAATAAGACTGGGTTTCCTGCTAGAAGGTGATAAAACATGTTTATACCAGGTCAGAGGAGATGTGCACTCTTCTTGCTGTATGTGTAGTCCTTTGCTACAGGCTCTTGGCAGGTAAGGGGAGGAGAAACGCCCCTTTTTCAGTGTGAAGGTAAAAGCCACATTTTTCAGTTGCTGTTCTAAGTAATAGAAGTGCCCTTCTGACCGGTCTGGGGTCAGTCCTTGTGCTCTTTGTTGTGCTTGCCCTGTGTGGGTTGTGCAGTGATGGCTTCCAGGAGGACTGTGGAGTGGCAGGGCAGGGCTGGAGGTGTTGTACCAGCTCTTGTGTCATTGTCATCATTCAAAATGCTGACTTGGAGATTTGCTTGAATTAGTATCCCTAATCCATGGCTCGGCATAGGGGTAAGAATCAGCTGGTAACGGAGACACAAAGAGGTGTGGAAAGCCAAGATGAGCTTGGTCTTTTCTGAGGAATGTAAAAGAACATTGTATTAAGGAGAAAAATGCTGAAGTTTTTATGTTTTACATAATTTACATATTATGTTTTACATATTGGAAACCTGTTTGTGAATCACATGTAGTCATTTAATAACTCTTGCAGGTTAGACACCTGAGCCTCTTCATCCTAGTGCTGTCCCCATGAGGTTCAGAAGCTTCTCATCAGAATGGCCTCAATTAAAATGGCAGCACCACTATCTGTAGATTACTGCTTTCCATCATTAATACTGTGTTATCTCTTTCTTCAGACTGATTTTTAACTTTTATGTTTGCAATTGTGTGATCTGTAGGAAGATTCATTGCACAACCTGTCCAGAATCATTAAATTCACCTAGGCTGAATAACCTGATGTTCACCTGGAAATTACCAAATCAGTGACTTTATCTTACTGAATTTTCAGCTGCCTTAGAAGTACAGAACTTATCTTTTCTTTTTTTTTTTCTCTCAAGTATGGTAGTTAGTGGAGGGTAGGGAACAATTTTAATTCATGAGAGGTAATTAGCCAAGTCTGAAAGGTGTGCACTAATTACAGAATGCTGTATATCTTCTGTAGCTGATTGCAGCACAGGTTTCTGAATGGTAGCTACGATTTTTTCCAAACGTTGTTCTGTAATTTGAAATGTTATTAGGGGATTAACTTTCCATACGAAAAGCTAAATACTTATTATACAGATTATAACAGCGAGTGGCCTAAGAAGCTGAGGCTGTTATTTTGCAGGTTGTAGTCACTGCCAAAGACTGAGGAGAGTGCAGGACAACCAGCCCAGCTACGGGAATGTGCAGAGCACCATCCTCTGCTGTTCCTCGTCCCTCCTACCATTGCCGACAGGAGTCAAGCTGATGGGCTCCGTTTATGATAACTCAACGAAGAGGCAGAGGAGAAGAAGTGTAGGGGTTGTGTGTTATATTGTTTTGCTACGGTTGCAAATCAGTCAAACTATGCTCATTCATTTTGAATTTTTATCTGTTTTGGAATGTGGTTGTCATCTTATTTAGAAGCCCATCTTTGGGAAAAGATTATGTGGGTTTACTATTTTGAGAAAACACGATGAGTGGTACACGTTTAAATATTTATTTCGGTTTGGTTGGCACTGGGTAAAGTTAGTTTTTGCAGTCAGTATTTTTAAACAACTTTAAATGGTTTGTTTTGATTTACTCTTTATGGTGACGTTAGCTGTTGTTTATTCTCTCTCCTTCCTCCCCAGGTTTTATGCTCCTATAGAGCCATATATTCTCTCTTTATGTGACCTCTGATATTTGTTCAGCTCATGGGAAATCAAATTGGATTGCTCCAAGCTAAAAGCATGAGGCTACAGCCAGAGCTAAAGGCTTGTAGTTACAGTAAAAACCTCTCATTCCCTGCGAATGAGGCAATAGCAAATGCAGACCTAATTTTAAATGAAGGCCATACAGGTATGATCATGGAGAATGGATGTGGGAGTATGTGGTACAGTAGTTCGTGCCAGTAGTAATGGAGAAGGAAGCTCTTAGATTTCTCTGCTGAATAAGTCGGCACTTAAGTGTGGGTCTCAGATTGGGGGCTGCAAAATGCACACTAATCGGTGGATGGAGAATACCTGTGTACAGTTTGAGCTTTCAGGGGAAATGTAACCCTGTTTTGGAAAAGAAAGGTCTAAATTATAAAGTTTGCTCATCTTTTTTATTCTGTACCTCGGTTTATTGTTAAACCCCACCACCACCACCCCACCTCACACCCTACCCCAAAAAACCCCCAACCTTGCCAACTTTGCTAATTGAAATTTTTTTAATTAATAAAATGAATAATTAAATCATATTATTTACACTGAGTTGTATTCTTTGTTTTGGAAAGCGCTTGGTCAGTCCAAGTATAATTCTTGATTAATAATTTAAAGCAGCTTTCCTTATGACTATTTTCTCTACCCTTTTGCCTTCATTCTGGATTCTTTGATAGATTAACTAGCAGCTTTCTTCCTAAGAGGACTTGCATCTTCTCTTTAACAGATGTCCAACTTATTTTATCAAAAAGTAAATGATCTTTTCTGCCCCCCGCCCACCTATTAATCAAGGCTTCCTTTTCTTTGCATTTCAGTGCTGTTTCTGTTTGTAAAATTATTAGACTAACCCACTGTTTGTACTGATATATGATTAAACAGCTTATCAAACGCACTTTGTACACATTTCTGGAATACATTTGCTGTTCTAAATTTTTTAATGCATTTAGCTTTCAATATGAAACTTGGGGAAATGATTCTGAACATCTCCACGTCAGGTTCCCATTGCCTCCCTTTGTCTATCTTAGTGGTAATATCCTTGGAGATTTTCTCCTACAGGCATCTTTGAAACCCTTAATTGAACCACTAGTGTGCTTGTTTAAAGTGTTTCCCTCTCTTGGTTTTCTAAAATGATTTTTAAGCTT
>NW_010542267.1:17550-21933 GCF_000687285.1 Phaethon lepturus
GGCTTTCCCTTACCTAATGGCATTATGATGGTCTCTTTCTTGTCTTCAGGGATCTCTCTTGAACTACATGAACTTGTAAAGTGTCAGTGAAGACTTCTCTCAATTTCTGTTCTCACTTTTTTTGCTCTCTTGGATATCTGATGTCTAGTATGTGGCCTTCCTTGGGGCTCAGTTATAAGTAGCTGTGCACCCTTTCACAAGAGAAGAAAGGGCCGTAAGTCACTCCCTTACTCCCTTGCATGGGCTGTTCAGGGCACAGTTGCTACTACCACTGAGCTGATAGGGGAAAATAAGTTGTACCAGGAAAAAGTCACATTACCAGTGGACCAAGCAGTAAATTCTATTGACTGGTTATATCAGATGTGCCAATATAGTGCTTGCATCCTTAGTTTAGTTGTCTAATCTAAGTTAGAAAGCTCAGACTTTTAGGATATAGTCTGGTTTACATGTAAAGTCACAGTTATGGGAAGCCTTGCAGGAAAGTTTAAGGAAGATCTATAGAAGACCCAGTGTGCTGGTAATTTCAACTTGTTTCTCTCAAAAGTTTACTTTGTTTTTTGCAAGATTTGTCTAAATCAATGCTATCAGTCATACTTCGTTTAATTCAGTAGAGTTCAGTTACCACAAAAAACTTCACCTTTCTACTTTTTACCGTGATTACAGGTTAAGGAGCCAGATAGGTCTGCTAAAGCCACCGTGCCCCAGTAACCTGCTGCAAAGCAGTCCTTGTGAAGGGCTGGCATGGTCTGTGTTGCCTGTGCCGTCTGCCATCATGTCACCCAGAGGTAAGATGCAGTGAATGCTCTGGGGCTGAGACGGGGAAGGACAGTGTGTGCAATGAGTTACAGCTCCATGCTCCACCAAAGCTTCTGAAGGACCTTAACCAGGAAATGTGTACAGCTCCCAGTCATCATCCACCAATAACTACAGTCTGTGAGAAGAAGGGCTGTTACCTTCACTCATGCTGAATGAAGATGTGGTGCAGTAACTGCAGAAATCAAGGGAAAGAATTGCCCCCCAAATGTCTGCTGCTGCAGAAGTGAGGTTGGTCATGCACTGATGGTAACTTCAGACAGTGATCACCTCGGCTGTTTATTCAGTTTGCCTGAATGTGAGTCAAAGTACTTGCCCCTGGTGAATGCTGTCTGCATAATTTGCATTGATACAAGAAAGCAGTAAAGGTGGACAAAAGCCTTAAAACCCCATTACAGGAATATTCTGGCATGTTGCACCAGATACAGTTATATCTTAGAATAATTACAAATTAATTCTTTAAATATTTCTGGTAGTTACAGTGATCTAGTTTGATATTTTTCACTCTCATTCCGGAAAGTGAATTCTTCATTCTTTGGGTTTGTCCTGATTTTAAAAAAAGAAACCAGGAAAAAACCCTCTCTCATACTGAGAGATTTTGAGCTGTATGATTCACTTTTGTTTTTGTTTCATTTGGTTTAGCCTTTTTCTTTTAATCAGATCTTTCACTTCTCATATTCTGTGGATGGGTTCAAAAGCTTTTTTGTTTATCTTATATATTGTTCCATATATCTGTCTTGAGCCATGCTGGCTTCTCTTGTCATTTTGACACTGATTTACTGGAATGAACTTATATTTTAAACTCTGTAACTTTAAATGCCTTCCATTCCACATTAACATTTCTCAACAATAGTTAGTTCTAATTAGTTTATTCCAGCCTGTTCGCAAATCTAGCACGATGCCTTCTGAAAATAAACACACTGAAGAATATCAGATATTTTAAGATAAGAAGTGATCAACTGCCTTTGCTGCTGGTAGTTCATCTATGTTCTGTGTGCGCTTGTATCCAATTATAGATGTATCAAATAATCATTTAACTCCCAAAGAAAAAAGTTTAATCAGAAGATCTGCTCCAGAAACTCTTTTTTTTTTTCTCAGTGACCTACACTAAGTAGAGTTTCAAAGGTTTTTGAGTAGGTCACAGATTTCTATCAGGATGGATAGAAGGGCTCTCATATTCCCATTGATGTTTTGATGGCATTCTCACTGCCCTCTGATATGTGTGTACCTGTCCTTGTCTTGATCTTAAATAGGTTTTCAGTTCTTCTAGAGAAAATGGAAAGCTGGAGCTGTGTCGGAGTATCTTTATAGGCCTCAGTGAAAGAAATTTGCATATATGTGAACATATTTATTCTGTTTTAATCCAAACAGCTGAAGAATTTGCTTCCTCATCTGTCTTCCATGTGCTGCTGCACACACATCTATTACATGTCCTCTACAGCAGCAAAAAGTTTGTACAGGGATGCTTTACTCAGTGTTCCTTTTTATCTAGAAGGATTGTTTACAGCCAAATTTATCTTAAACAGTGCCTGTGGACGTAAATGAGCATAGGTACATTAAAAGAGAGAGATAAAATACATTTTTTGGAGCCATACCAATTAATACTATCTGAGGGTTGATGCATTTGCAGAATGCCATTCTGATTTGTGTGATTGTTTTCTCTCTCCCTTGTACACTATTTCTTCATGGTTTGGTGGTCTTGAGGTATGAATTTTAGTCAAATAAAGTTAAAACTGTGGTTGTTTTATTGTATTACTGTAACTCTTAGGAATCTAAAACATGAGGCACAATTTCACTGTCCTAAGCACTGTACCAGCACTGAACCAAAAGACATTGTCAAAGAATTTACAGCACAAGAAATGGGAAAGCACATGGGTGGAGGCAAAAGAAGGAATGCGTGCAGGCTGTGTTTGACACCTGGGATAGGACTGGTGAAAGCCCTAAGAAGTTTCTTCCTCCTCACCCTCTGAAATGGCAATTGGTCTATTAGAGAGCTTCCTCTCTTCCTCTCCATTTTGTCTTCCTGATAAAGAAAACATAATAACGTGCTGGTTGGCAGTTACGTTTTTAGAAGACGTCATGGCTGAGGAAAGCTTTGGGAGGGCATTGTGAGCCAACTAGAAATTTAGAAAACCCTCTCAAATATGAGGAACAGCATGGCAGCATACGCGCAAAATTTTTGGCTTCTATTTGCCCTTTTAAAAAATGAACCCTTTGTGTTGTGGGTTAATGATAGGAATAAAATTTCCAGTAGTGGGTGAGAGATCAGGGATATTGGGGACTGTGAAGAGCTTTGAAAGTGAAGAAGAGTCACGTGGAGTTTGTTGGAGCGGAGGGAGTGGAGTGTTGGCTCTGCTTTGCAGTAGTGCTTTGAGCTGAGCATGTGCAGGGGCAAGTTTGTTGTCAGGAAAAAGATGTTGTAGTAATAAGGTTATGAGTAATGAGGGACTGCCTGGTTAAAAGTTTTAGCTGTGTGGATGGACAGCAGAAGTCTTATATAAAAGGAGACTTCAAAGAATGCATTCCAGAAACTGGATTTGGATGGATGTCTAAAAGAAGCGTAAGTGCAACTTGATCAAAGCGGACTGTTGCACCTTGCCTGAGTAGATATTTACAGTAAATTTGGCACTAGTGTTTTTCATCTATCTCAAATTTTCAAGGGGGGAAGAGCACAAAAAGCGAAAAAATTTCATCTGTGCAAAGGCTGGTTTTCCAGGTTTGATTGGAGAGCAGCTGGGTAGGTAAAATTCCTTTCCCTTTGCAGTACTATTGCTGCCTATATATCCCCATCTTTGTGCCTGCTCGTTCTACCCTAAGTCTCAATGACAATTTCAGAGCAGTTAAGTGACCTTCTAATTCCAGCGTTTGGCTTGTTTCCTATATGCCAGGAGCAAGGTGGGATGGTGCAGAACCGAAGAGGGTGCAGGAAATCCAAGGCTTTGCTTGCCCTCCTCGAGATGGTGTTGCGGTTAGGCTGTGATTCATATGCCAGAAGCTCAGTGAGGTACAAGGATGACAGATGAATGAGCATTCCCGTGGCAGAAGAGGATTTTTGGATAAAAGAGCTGTGGCAATCTCAGCAAGAAAACTGTGTCTTGCTCGACTCCTCTGTGTTGTACCATAGTATCAAAGAAATGCTGGACACTGCTGTCAAATTACCTTTCTTCTCAACCAACCTGTAGGACCTGCAATTTAGGCAAAGCACTCAGATTAAAGAAGCAAGAAAACAAGGCACCACACAGCGCTCCTTAAGCTGTTACGCGAATTTTGTACATTCCTGTTTGCGTCACGCAGCCTCATCCATGTGCCGCCTTACGGCTTCATTGCGCTGCTGCGTGGCTGTGAGAAATGTGAGCGACTCCTTGCGTAGCTGCCTCCGTGGCGTGGGACCGAGGAGGCAGCTCTGTGAATCACCCATGCGTCAATTAAAACAAAGGCGTAACAGGAAAGGGACGACTGTGGTTCTGGTAACGCAGGGATGGTTTTCATCTGAGATGGTTCCGAGTTGTACCAGGAGCAAGGTGGGATGGTGCAGAACTGAAGAGGGTGCAGGAAATCCAAGGCTTTGCT
>NW_010542268.1:0-12392 GCF_000687285.1 Phaethon lepturus
GCTGCCGCAGCCCGGCGCGCGGATCCGGCTGCCGGAGAGGGTCGGACATGCTCCAGCAAGAGTGCAGGGCGGGAGGGGCACGCTCGTGTTACAGCCTCTGCCGCCGCTCTCTGGAAGAGACTGGGCACGGAGAGGCCCTTTAATGTGCAAGGAATGTCCTCCAGAGCTCCCACGCGGACCCTGAATGTTAAGACTGCTAAACGCGGGGTGCGTGCCCTCACGCACCCGCTTACCCACATCTGCGTCCTCAGGACGCCGCCATCTCTCCTGGCTTCCCTTCCACCTCCGGTTCTGTCACTGTCGGGGGCTTATTTAGGCCCATAATAGTGATAATTTATTACAGCACACTTCCTACAGTGAGTAAATAAGTCTGTCTCCCTTAAACTCCCTGGGCAATTAGAAGAATGAAAGACTGTGCCACGTATTAGCATTTATTTTCTCTCGGCATTTATACAAGGCCATTTTCTCGCTGACAAATTGTGGGGCAAATTGTTCTCGAGAAAGTCTGTCAGATGAAAAGGTGTTATGATTAAACTGTTGGCGTAAATTTGGGTGACAATAAATCCTTTTATTGCATTAACTGGATTTATTTGCTTGCAACTACCATTAAGGATTCGAAGAAACAATAATAAACAGGTTGATTTTGCACCTGCTTAAGGGTAATTAATATGCACTCTAAAAATAGAAAGTCTGATTTAAAAAAAAAATCCATTTAGTGATCTAAAGGCTGCTGATCAGGAAAGGGATGTAGAATTAGCTGTATGTGTACGTTAGCGTTGCGTTAACAAAAATCCTAAAATGTGATGATGATGCAGTGAATCTGGGAAGGGCTCTGTTCAAATACAAGCTGGGAGGGCCTGATTCTGCAAACCCTTGCATGGACAAAGACTTTCTTGCACGAGGAGCCCTGTCTTGCGTAAGAGGCCGGTGACCCAGTGTCTCCGCTTTTGCTCCAGCCCTGTGCTGGTTCCAGCTCAGGGGGGATTTACTGCGAAGGTTTTGCTGCGAGGGAGCTGCTTGTGGAAAGGGTTTGTGTGCTCCAAGCAAAGAAAAGTAGCTTTTTCTTGCAGTAAGAGTCTAGCCCCAATTATCCCTTTTGCCAGCTTGGATAAAAGGAAATGGTGATAATTAGTTTATCTATGTTTAAAAAAAAAAAGTGAACGGGAGAAAATACATTGATAAATATCCAGAAATGTTACAAGAATGGAAAGTCCTGTATATCAAAAAGATGAAAACTTTTTGTGTTGCTTTGGGAAAGGAAAAGCAATGGGTATTATGAACATGCAAGGATAAGATAAAGCTCAGATAGACAGAATGATCAAGATCAAAAATGTATAAGTTGGTCATGCATTCAGATGGGGAGTTAGATAGAGGTAAAACTTTGGGGTGCCTTTTCCAGAAAGGGTTTTGAGGAAAAGGGCTGTTAATTCACAGAAGGCCCTGGATAGCCTACAGAAGGGACCATAGGACAGGGCAAGTGATGTCAAGGAATACCCACCTTGTTCCCGTCGCTGCGGGAGCTGAGTGAGAAATCATCGATGAATAAGTGTCTTCTGCTGTCCTGGGTTCATCTCATCATTTTGATCTCCCACTTGCAGTGTTGAATGAGACTCTTTGTCCCTGCCCTCAGCCTCCTCTACAGGGGGATGTAGATAATTAGTGGTGGTTAATTGAAATAGCTAATAGCAATATAGCCCTAGATATTAGGATAGCTATATATAGCTATAATAACTATAACAGAAATAGATAACTAATAGAAATAGGAGCCTGACGGCGTATTCTGGTACTCCTGCTGGTATAGAAAACGTCTGAGATGCTTCCTGATAGGTCTTGCTTCACCCTCCAGGTTAAACTGTTTGCTGGGTGGGGAATGGGAAGGGATCACGTTGTGGGATGCAGGGGCATGGGGCGGGTGTGTTTGCTGGCGCCGGTGGGGTATTTTGGCCTGTCAGAGTCCCTGCAATTTAGGATGCCGCCGTTTTCTCCCTCTTCCCTTCGCAGCGCTCAATAGTTTGTGGCTTTTCGGCTTTGTGTGGGAGCTCTTTCAGCATGTTAAGGGTGTGGGTGAGTGTTTTGTGACCTGTGGAGGGGGGAACAGCTGCTCTGTGGACCTCTTGGAGGGGGCTCAGGCTGGGCACTTGTGTGCCTTTGCAGTGTGCCCGAATTAAAACTACTACCCCCTTTTTTCTTTTTTTTCCCCTCCCTTTTTGGTTTCCAACTATTATGGTTCTGAGGAAAAACTTCAAAATGAGAAGCGATTACTTAGCTGATGAAGAGAAAATTCAGCTCGTGCTTCCGCTATTGCATCTCGGTGTCTACATGGAGTCATTTCTTTCCTGGTTGATTAACTTGAATGTGCAGATAGTGTAAGTTTTTGCCGGTGCTTTTACTATCCAAGTTCATTCTACTGTTCCCCGGTTTGCTGGCTGTGGGCTGGTAAGACAATGTAAATAATTTTGTGTGTATTAAACCAGCCATTTTGGAGGAGAGTTGTGAGTGTTTTTTATTATTGCAATAGAAGAATTTCTAGCACGGGATGCGCGCGGTGTTAGCGAATTCCAGACAGCAGGGCTTGCGAGGTAGTTGCTGTGCTGCAACCAGTCACATCTTATTACAGTGTTTTTCCAGCTCGTAGGGCCGTAGTGCGTTACAAGTGGAATTGTTTTTCTTTAACATTTTTAATATTTTTCCACATTTTTAATATTCTTCCACACTTGCTAAACAAGAGGGGCAGCATGTATGCTGCCACACTAATGACTCATGAACACGTGCCATTGATTTTAAATTATGCATTTTGGGGAGTGATTTGCTGGAGCAGCTAGTATGCAGAGAAGGGCTGAGATGGTTTCACAGCCACTTTCCAAAGCAGAGAAGCTGCTTTTCATCTGCATTTGGCTTAGACGTTGTGTTTAAGGTGCCCCCCTCTATAGAGAGCGATCAGGTCTGCACTAGCATTAGCGTACCTGGGTCCCAGCCCTCCTGCTGGGACCTACCGGGGGGTGTCGGGGCAGGAGAAGGAGAAGACCTTGGCCCCTAATTTCCAAGTTGCCTACACATCTCCCTGCTTTGTTCATCCCAGCTGTTGGATCGCTCACTGCCTCCTTTGACAGCCCGTCAGCCTCCCTCGTGCCCAGAGCCAGTCAGAAATACTTCAAACAAAACTAGTCTGGGGAAAACACTGATAATTTGTAACAGGGATTTTTTCCAGGAATGCATCAATTTGAGTAATGCCTTCAGTGGGAAGGTTTCTCTGGTACAGGATTGCATTGAATTAGAGTTCTGCCTTAACCCAGAGAGGCATTTCATAACCCACCTGGGGCAGGAGGTCTGGCGAGTTGGGATGTCCAGGTGGGATGAGGGCAGGCTGTGTTCACAGTCCTGCTGTCGGAGGCTGTTGACCACTTCAGGGCACTGCCAATGGTTCCTCCTTCTCTCCCCGTTTTATGGTAAGTAGTTAATGATTTAAAATCCTGAGTTTATTTATTACAGCAGTGAGTAAGGCTGAGACCCAGGGGAAGCCTCTCTGGACTGTGCTCAGCGAGCCGCAGCAGGTCCTTCCCTCCTTGCGCTCTGCTGGGGCCGGGAAGTTGTGACATGTTGCTTTTTCTCTTTTTTTAAAGATTTCTCACCCAGGTGCAGGAAAGACTTCTTTCTTTTAACCTTAACTTTTTCACAGAGCAAGAGCACGCTTTTCTACGCTATTCTGCTCCTATCATTGACTTGTTGCGTAAAATTGTTGCATGTTAATTTGGCACAGAAGTTTTCAAACGGGGATGTAGGGAGCAAAGTGGCTCCTGTCGCAGTTTGACAACGTTATCCGAGGGTAATGTGGTAAATATTTTTCATCCATTAGCAGATTATAAAAATGCATCACGCTGCTGCTTGGCATTGAGGGGGGACGCAGAGCAGGAGCAGAGGTGTTAAGAGGGCAAGTTACCATCACTCATCTGGCTGCTCCGGGAGACAGGGCTCACAGTAACATCTGACTTGTGCACAAACATGTGTTTGTATTAAAACAAACTATTCAGATCACAAAAAAAGCAGCAGATCTGTGTGGATTTTCCATATATGCCCTTTTCTTCTTTTCTCTTTCTGTTTCTGTTCTGATTCTCATTCTCTCTTCCTGAGGTTTCCCTTAAATTTTTATTTATCCCAGCTTCATAAAACCAGTACAAGATATTAGAAGCACCATGGACTGCATCAGCACTTCGTCTGCGTGCTCCCTTCCCTCCTCCCATGCAGCCTGACCTGCCCGTTGAGACCAAAAAGATTTTTTTTTTTGCTGTACGGAGCCTCATTCTGCATTCACCCCCCATCATTACTGTAATAAAAAAATTAATAATATAAATCATAAATTATTTACTATAGCGTTATATAGAGAGCACTGTAATTCTGTGCAGTTGTTCTGTGCTTTGCCTACAAAAAGCAGGATTCAACCTCTTTATGTGTAAAATGATACTGAACCATAACTACCTCATAATATTGCTGCATTATTCTATAGTTATAGTCCTAAACACCACAGCTTTTGTCAATTTTACTGGGTAGGTTTCACTCTTACCGTAAAAAAACACAGTAATTCTTAATAGGGGTAGGTGGTGGCAGAAGAAAATGACTCATAAAATGCTTCTGATGGACTGGGGCGCGCGTCTTCCTCGCCTGCCTTCTGAAGGACATGAAACTCTCCGTCTGCCTGCACCCTCAGGAACATCTCCCTGTGTTCGGTTGCTCAGAGACGTTGGCAGCCAGGGGCTTTCCGGGCACGCCTGGACTTGGGGTGTACTTTGCATCAGGAAGGCGCTTCGGAAGCAAATCTCTGGGCTGTCGCCACTTACTGCATTTTGGTTTGCTTTCACGTCTTGGAGTGTCTGACCTAAATTCCTTTACAGGCAAGTGAAATGGAAAATGCTCTTCAAGCATGGGACTGCAGCCACTAAGGGGCATTCAGGCCATGGGAGCAGGCTGGGACTAGTCTGGAGCAAAAAACCTCTGAGCTGTGGCTAGTGTGGACGTCGGGTCCTCGGGAGTCTGGCTCTGCAGCTCCTCTCCTCTTGGTCCGCATTCCCTGGCGATGCGAGACGTGGCCCTTTGGCATGGGGGACATCACCTGCTGCCTTCGGACCTGGGCAGGAGACCGGATGGGCCCATCCAGTTGACTTTGGAAGTTGCTCGTGCCCTGATTTGGTGCGTTTTGGGGTGCAGACCTCCATTCCAAAGGACGTTTTTAAACAGAAGACGTTTACAGCTTTCTGCTGTGGGCTTGGCTTGGAAAGCACAAGCACTTGCTGGCAGGCAGCTTTCTCGGCAGACAGACATGTGCGTGGCATTATAGCCGACTACAGCCATTGAACACGCAGGCACGTCCTTAGCCTTTGCCAGGCTTTTGAGACTTTTTGCGAGGTTTGGCTCGCCCGTTCGTGGCACATGTAAAAGTTTCGAGATTGTTGTTTCTCTTCTGCTTCCATCCCCCCGCTCACCCACTGCCATACGGACGGATGCGCTCCCTCTAATTCTCGCTTCCCCTTCCAAACAGCCGTGATCTATGGATGCTCAGAGCCGCAGCTACATTAACGGCACAGACCCTGCAGCAATGAGGCTGGAGTTCGGTGGAACTTCTGTCCATTTAATTAAGAAATGCTGCTCATACAGAACTGAATGCACTAACCTAATTTACTGCCATGTCTGTCTGTCTCTCTGTCTAGCCTTTTGTCTCTCTCTACATCCTATACAATGCTGTTGTATCTTATTACTGGAGGTAGGTAGATTCTTGCTTGGTTGAGCCGAGATCAAAAAGTAATTTTTCTTTTTGCAACAGCCGATTAGAAATTCATTTATTTTCACATTAGACATTTGACCAATATCTCTCTCCCCCCAACGAACCGATCCCCCCCAACTTCAGCAATTTAGCTCCATTTGTATAGTCTGCATAATGGAAGACAGTGAGCCTGTTAGAAAAATGTGGCCCAGGGCAAAAATTAAATGCAGAATCATGTATCAGAAATGAGACGTATTTACTATTGTTTTTGAAAATTAATGGTGCATTTTTAGTTTTTATAATGTAATTTAATGATGCAATTCATCTAATAAAAAAACACATTTTAACTCAGTCATACAGACCTACTGGGGCAGGACAAAATGTACCTTTCAGATGTAAGATTTTTAAAAAACGCTTCGGGCTCTTTTTTTGAATTCAAAAAAGAGAAACTCTTTGCGTGCTTTGGCTAACAGCTGGGGTATCAGCAGGAGTCCAATAAAAAGGACATTTTTCTTTCTAAATATTGGTGTTTGTGCAGCATACAATAATATTATAAATGCAGCAGTGGGTTTGAAGTACAATGCTGCAGCTGATTATAGAATGCCATATGGTGCTGGCATGTTAAACCGATACAGATTGAACACGGACTGTAGCTTTAAACGCTGCGGACCAGCGACTGCGCTAAACTAGAACAAATATACTATACAGTGTCAATATACAGAGCCGTCATGTTCGGCAGCAAAAAGCAAACTGTGTCAAAATAATACGAACCGATTGAAGAAAAACCCACGCAAGTCAGCCCCGAGCACGTGCTGCTTCCCAGGAAGCTTCTCGGTGGGTCATGGGCTGGGGGAAAGTCCTCACCCGCTTTCTCAGAGCACCGCTTGACTTGGAGCAGTGGCTGGGAGGAGCTCGGGGTGCCCTGGCAGTGTGCGCTACCGGGCGCTGACGGATTGCAAAGCCCAGGTTCTGCTCCGGCTCTGTCCTAAGGGAATGCCCGTGCCTCCGTTTTATTTTGTGTTCAGAGCATTAAAACCCTCTTTATCCATTTTGCATCATGATTTTCATCTGCTTTGTAAAGTTCTTGTATTACACGTGCTCTTGTAAAGTGAACGCAGGCGGGTTTTTGTTTAAAACCTCCTGAAAGTGCAGTTCTGGAATAGGGACACGACTGGCTAAAAGGGTGCTACCTGCTCCCCCGCTGCCAGCTCCACTGGGATTTGGGGGATGCTGAAAGTGGACCTGACCAGGACACAAAAAGGTGAGGTTTTGCCTTAAGCACCGAGCCAGAGGCGAGTGCAGAGGTGAGAGGCTGGGGCTGCCTTTTCAGTAGGAACGGAGGCTTGTGGCTGACACCAACCGATCGTGATCATTCCCACTTACTTTTTTTAAACGTGTTCCTAGAAAATACATTCAGGTTTGATTTCCAGCTTTAAAATATGCCCCCATCTGCTTTTGCAAAACCTTCTTTTATGGGCAAAACTTGAAGTTGAAGCTAAACATACAGTATCTAATAGCATTTTAAGATAACTCCCTGTGGATATTAAAAATGTACATTTACCAAGAACAGTTGAGCTTAACAACATCAAAACTACCAATTTGACACTGAAGTAGATTTTGGTGCAAAGCTGGGAAGGAGAAGAAATCTATTCATTTGTGCATGGATTAAACATCCGTTTTCCTTTGGTTCCTGACTGCGGCACATGATTTCCCAGAGGGCACACGGAGATGGCTCCTGTGACAAGTCAGAGGGGAGCGCTCATAAACCCTGGCACGACGCTCCTTGAGGGGTGCCCTTTGCTGTTTACACGAGGTTTACTAAAAGGAAATGTGAACCAGTTTGGATCTAGCAAGGACCCCTCTGTCCAAGCTCCTGGCCCTTTTGCAGGCACCCAGGTAAAGTACTGGGCTTGGGTCGCTGCTTGGGCAGCTTTCACTGGATCCCAGGATTAGCCACCTTTTCCCTTCCCCTTTGGCCCATCTCCGTTCCCACAAGTTATTCAGCCCGAGCTTCAGACCCAGTAGATGGATTTTGAGCCGTGCCAGCCCGCACACCCTCACTCCTGCTCTTCCCAACAGGCCTAGAGCAGCGGGTGTCTGCGGTGTTCTTACCCTTTCCAGGCCACGGAGATAAGGTGCAAGCTTGGAGAGAGGAGCGTGGCAGGAGCAAAGCATCAAGCCAAAGATCAGATCACCCACAAGGTTTCTGGTGGCTTCTCGCATACCAAAGCTCAACGTACAGTCCAGGCAAGTGAGAAAACATGAGCATTATGGTGCCTTTTCAATGTTAAGACTGTGTTTGAGCAGTGGCAGAGGCAAAAAGATTTGACCTTGTGCACTGTTTTCCTGTGCCCTGTAACCTAAACAGCATAGAGAAATGTGCCTGGGTTACCAATGTAACAGATTATTTTTATTTTATTTTTTAAATGGAGCCAGCTAGATAACTTTATGGCCATCATCATGTTTATTGCTTGATGCACGGGAGCTGGGTTGGTCCCAGCACTGGATTTGCAGCTGGACAAGGAGGTCCCTGGCTCCTGCAGCACCGGTGTCCTGTGCTGTCTGGTGGTTTTATAGCACTTGGGCTTCTCTCTGCCTCCTTGATGGTAAGTGCCAGATGAAACGGGGACTAACCCAGTCTTGGCTAGCTGGTAGCAGAGCCTAGGCTATGGAGGCCTTATGTGTATTGTGGATTATCTTATTGTCACCTGTATTGGATTTAAAACCTAGTGAGACAAAAGTCCGATTTGATGTGACAAGTCCTATACAGGGCTTGATACTGGGGAATCAGTGGTGCTCATGGACGTAAGCTGGGAATAAGGCTGGTGTTCTGCAGCTGGACGGTCCCTGACTCGAAGAGGTTGCAGCCTGGGTAAAGTAAGGAGTGTCTCGGGTTGATCTATGCAATGAAGAGGCAGGTCATTGCTAGGCTCTGACCTGTAGATGCATTTTCTATTGTGAAAGGAACTAAAAAGAGTTTACTGAATGGTAGAATTTTTCTTTGCTATGGCTTGGTGTAAGGTTTAGCAAATAAAAACTCTCAGGATAGAAATCTGAAAGCGGGCAGGCTGGAGTCAGAGGCATGTTACACAGAGAGCGAGTTACATGGGGAGACAGAAGGAGATGATAAAATAAACACATTTCTTACTGCTAAATAATTAATTTACTTTTAACATGGTGAGTGAAAGAGTTAAGACAGACCTTACATTACAGAAAAATGTTTAAAAATTAAGCTAATTTGCTGGAAGCCTCGTTATTTGGTGCAGGCTGTGTATCAATAAATTGGCACTGGATTTCTAAAAAAGCGTCACATAATTTTTCAGTGAGAATTCCAAGCGCCTGGGAGACGATGTTATGGTGTGAATTACATTGCGGAGCGGTTGTCAGCTGTCCCTGTCAGCACTTTCGCAGATGCCATAATGCGCCGTAAATGCTGTGGCTGCAGCTATTTCGGTTTACCATGGTGGTGCTTTCAGGGGAAGCACCACAAATTACCAGCTAAAGAAGCACGTCCCTTTTTCTTGGGCTGCCCTGTCTCTCAACAGCGCTTCACGCGTTGCAGGCTACCACTGCTGTGCCTGTGGCTCTTTCTTCTCACCTTTCAAAATTAAGCATGTGTGTCCTTTTCCACTTGTACAGGTTTATCAGAAGAAGGGTGACTGTCCCATTAACGTGCTCATACTTTGTAGCACAAAGGACGGTGAGAATACAACCCTTCTTGAGGTTCCGATTACAGAGCCTGATTGCCATCTAACCCGCCATCAGGACTCAGTCTTAGAGAGAACCGCAAGAGAGAGCGTCCCCGCTAGACAAACCGTACGGTTTAAATCAGCAGGGCAAAAGAAAACAAGTGTTTATTTTGCTTTTCAGGTCAGGAACGGAGAGGAAGAAAGACTGAAGGACTTGATGTACAGATCTGTTGCGGGGCTGTTTCCCAGTGGCTCATGGAGGTGTTTCTTGGTGTACCAAATAGCACCGTAGAAAAATCCTGGGTGGGATCCGGGATAAATAACCCGGGCTCCCTGGACACCTTTAATTCAGTAAGTGACCCTGCTATTAAAATGTTAATTAGAGATAGTCTCTTGCTAAAATAGGGAAAAGCTGACAAAGCACAGCGTTCCTCCTCCCGGAATGAGCCTTTCCAGGTCCCTTGTAGATGTTGTTACAGACCAGGCAGAGTGTCTATGGCCTCAAAAAGGGGCTTGACCCGAAACCTGCCCATGACCATGTTGCACCATGTGTGGGATGTCAGTGCTGCAACGTGGTCTTCTGAGGTTACTAGCAACCACTGATGAGTCCCATCCTGCCCCGTTAGAACCCTTGGTAGATGACTGGGCTGATGTTACTGGCGACAGGTTTGGCCATGCTTACTTTCTGCTTCCTCTTAGTCCCTGAGAGAAAATAAACCAGATGAGCAACTGGTTCATCTTCTGGGGGACCTGTGGTCAACCTGCCATGGTCTGGGTTGACCAGAGTGGGATGTCTTAAACTGTGCAGTTTACAAATGCTTTTCATTCACGGTTCTGAAACGGTTTATTAATGGGATAAATCTCATTTGTTTGTAGTGAACTAGCTTGTTATGGCTGTTGCAATATTATGGAGAAATTCTCTATCTGGGAGATATCTTTTACCAGGATATATGTAAATGGGTGGCAAACAAATCTGAGTCCTTTGCAACTGGTTTGCAGCCCAGGTGAGCTGGTCACAGTGGACATCTGAGCGTTACCCATGCACTGGTTTCTGAAAACTCTCCTTTCTTGCAGTCGGCTGGGGAGTAGACACTCCATCCCGTGCTCGTGTCCAGTTGGTCCTCCTGGCCCTGAGCAAATTTCGCTGAACCCCTGCGCAGCTTTACTCCCACCTCCGTCTCCCGAGAGCGCGCCGGGCGTACCTGCGTGACGCCGGGGTGAGGTTTGCAGGGCGAGCCGTCATCTAGCAGCAACCTGCTCGCTGCTCCGCTGTGCGGCGTCTGGGCTTCCTACCCTTGGGATGGTTTTGCCACTTTTAAAGATTGCTTTGTCGTTGTGTCTTTTATTTTTTTTTTTTTTTTAAAAAGAACAGTCCTTCTCATTAACCTGTTTTCAGGTGAGCAAAGGCAGCTGGAACTCCGCTGTGTGAGCTGAAGCCCAGCGGAGCCCACCCGGGCTGGAGTAAGTGCCTTCCTGGCCACGGGCACCTAGTGCAGCTTCTCCTCTTCCCTGCAGGTGGTACTCTTTGACCATTTTGCTGCCATCCACGCTCGGTACCTGCACAGATCTTGGGGCGAACGTTACAAGCCTGTACAGGCGTGTTTAGAGGCACCGTGGCTGGGTCTTTGCCTGCTCCCGGGTGGGTGCAAGGGCAACAGCCTTGCTTTACCTGAGGGTTACCCAATTTATGGGTGGGTTTGGGAATGTTGGGCACCCACGTGGGGAGCAGGAGCCCAGCACCCTCCTGAGACAGTGCCAGTGTGCTGCGTAAGGTGGAGTTTCTAGGTACAACCCTCAGCAATGTGGTTAATCATAGACTCATAGAATAGTTTGGGTTGGAAGGGACCTTTAAAGGTCATCTACTCCGACTCCTCTGCCATGAGCAGGGCCATCTTCAACCAGCTCAGGTTGCTCAGAGCTCCGTCCAACCTGACCTGGGATGGTTCCAGGGATGGGGCATCTCCCACCTCTCTGGGCAACTTGGGCCAGGGCTTCACCACCCTCAGCGTGAAAAATTTCTTCCTTATCTCTAGCCTAAATTTTTCCTCTTTCAGTTTAAAACCAACCATTACCCCTTGTCCTATCGCAATAGGCCCTGCTAAAAAGTCTGTCCCCATCTTTCCTATAAGCCCCCTTTAAGTACCGGCAGGCTGCCTGGCGTTAATGTAGGCAGCCTGGGGCGATGGGTAATAGCTTTATCCCGAGGGAGTTTAACAGCTTTATCTGGGAGGATGGCCAGAGTTTTTGCATGATTTGATCAGCTCATCGGCTGGAGCTGCAGCGCTGCTGTGCAGAGGAAGAGCAGCTCTGGGGGCTCTGGGTGGTGATGCTGGTTTCTTCCAAGAAGCTGGTGTGTAGAGTGTGGAGGCTGAGGAGGGGTGGTGGGCTTATAGATATATATTTCATGCTTCTGGTTGGGTTTTTGCCATCTGTAACTTGATGTTTTCCTTGTTCACGAGCCTGCGTTAGAGGCACTGTGCTAGCCCTGGAGTCGCTCCTGCCATACCAAGGTGTGGCAGGGGGGACACGTGTTTTCCTGGCGGGGATACTGTGGCAGGAACATCTTGTCTTCCCTGGGCTGAAATACTTGTATATCCGTACCAGCGGTCTGCTGTGTCCTCGGCAGTTTTTCTCTGCTTTGGGAATGACGCTGTACAGAGTCAGTGGAGCTCAGCTCATTGCTGGGAGACACTTGGTTGTGTCTTCCCTTTTTTCTGCATCTTTTCGCATTTCAGTCCCGAAATCACAGTGCCCCTTTAAAGTTGATGCTGGGGGAAATCACCTCTCCTTCATCTTTTCCCTTCGGACCCGGTCTGTGGTGTTACTTCAGCCTCAAGGAGAGGGCAGTTACTCAAGGTTGAATTCAGCTGTAACCTAGGCAAGGGATTTATCTTGTCTTTTCCTACGGTGCCGCGGACACCCCGGGCAGCAGCGAGCTGCGCTCGCAGCGG
>NW_010542269.1:0-2618 GCF_000687285.1 Phaethon lepturus
CCGTGAGGAAGGGGCTGCGCAGGGCTCCCGAGCCGGCAGCGCGGGGTCGAGCTCTCGGGCGAAGCGAAAGTGCCGCTGGCTCGCTCCCCACCCGGGGCGACTTTTGCAGAAAGTCATGGTGCTTGTTGCTGTTGTTGTTGTTCTTTTCTTTCTCCCCCTCAATTTTTTTTTTTGTCAGTTATCCATGTCACTGAAATGTCTTAATGAGGAAATCCTGGCCGCGGAAAGGTCGGGAGATGAAAAGCAGAGCTGATTTTAAAAATAACGCCCAGTTTTACTGTGCAGCCAACTCCCAACGCGTTTTGAGATGAAAGGGAAAGAAAAGCTTCGCAGCATTTAAGCAATAAAAGTGCTACAAGGAAAAGCTCTTTCATAGTCTTTGGCTGGCGTGCCGGGGTGGTACGTATGCGGGGGAAAACCAAACAACTTCGTCAAAGCAGAGTAGGAGGTAAAAAGTAACGCACGCGGAATGGGTGCTCACGAGGTACTTGTATATACGTGTGACTTGATGTTACGTATAGTCATAAGCAGCTGTAGGGCCTGATTCTTCAGGCACGTTATGCAAACGAGGAACTATTTTTTCATCAACAGTTGAGATGATCATAAATTGGACTGATTAAGGACGTGGTTAAACCTGAGCAGGATTTAGTTCACATGCTTATTCCTGTATTCCTATAGAAGCCTATATTCCATCAACGTAAAACCAAATTACCCTAATGTGACATTAATGTCTATTTGCTACCATCTGAGATCTTTTAAAATAGTATTTAATTTCTTAATATTCTGAGACTTTTTTCCTTAAAAATTTCATGTATCATTGAAAAAAGTCTAGCCTAAGTCACAAATGCATCCTTTTTCTCATGTATATTTGATACCAGGCTCCAGTCTAATCTGATAAAGTGCACTTTGCCTGTGGTGTCTTACAATAAGCTGGCTGCATTAGTGCCGGGAAAAATCAATACCGATTTATAATTTACCATCGCAAAAACCTATCACTTTTTATGACCCTCCATCCTGGCTCATTAATATTACATTAAAACACCCCCCCGCAACAGGGTGAAATTGTAAGCTTGTCAGGTTTGCAGTCATAAAGCAAGCTTTAATTGGTCTTAGTTTGGGAATTCAGCATTAGATTTTGTTTATTTGTGTGATGATTATTTTTTTAAAGTCTTCCTTACTTTTGGTGGATTTCTAAAATGCATCCTGGTAAAGCATCGATTTCTCAGCCAACATCTCCTTTCAGTTTTCTTTTTTTTTTTGTCTGCATGAAGACAGAGTTTTCAAATAATGGCTATCCCTCTAAAATTTCAGCAAGTTTAGGTAAATCACTGGGAGGCATTACTTGGGTGGGATTTGCACCCTTGGTTGGAGGTGATAAAGTATAACAGTTTCTATCCACTGATAACATATTTATTTTTCTGGTTGGTTTTTTGTTTATTTGTTTGTTTGCTTTTCATCGGAGTTCTAGAAGACCGTTTTGGGGCAAAATACAGAAATCGCAGAATCACTGTGTGTTGCGTTGCTTATCTCACTTATAAAATGCCTTTGTTTTCTGAGCTGGCGAGAGCAAAGTGATCAGCTGGACGTTGTTGGCACAGTCCTGTGGGGTGCAAATGGCCCAGTGCAGTTTACAGAGCACCAGTATCTCCAGCTGATTTCAGCCTAATAATTTCCTCTCTTCAGTGCGCACAGAGGATGACAAGAACTGGGAAGTGTAGAACCAATGGTGAATTCGATTTTTTTCTTATGTATTTTAGAAACAAAGTTTAAAAAAAAATCAAAACAAACCAAAACAATACTTCACCCCCTGCAAAGAAAATTAAAACAGCTTCATACTCATATGTTTTTAGACTCCAGAACTCCTTATATCTAAATTCTTTCCAGATAATGTCAAAAATAATGATGTCAGTGTTTATATTGGCAACAGAAAGGTGCTCTTTATTTATTTCATACTATTCCCAGAGAGCTTCCAGGGATTTTTTTTTTTTTTTCCTCTTGTTAATATCATGGAGATTCCATCCTAACAAGATGATTTGTTTGCTTTCTTCCTGCATAAAAGGTTAAGGAATAAATAGGTAAACGGCGTGTTAACACAGAAGTTAAAAACAAAAAAAAAAGCCCAAACCCCGGGAAATTCAGTGTGTTCTCAAGTGTGCAGTAGATCCGCACCATGCAGCAAGTACATGTCGTGATTGGGTTTTTAAAAGACGTTTGCCTCCCCAGTGACTGACAGGGCCTATTGATTTTTTAGGTTTCTGCCGTCATCAGTTTTCAGCCTCACAGCGGCCATATGCCGAGGTCAGGGCGCGCGGGGGCTCGGGCAGGCAGCCTTCGCCACATCCGAAAGTGAAGGGCCGCTGAAAGAAAATCAATCATGTCATAAGTGGGAAGCATCAAAAATTTTCCCGCTGTATGGCCGGGGCCCGTCAGGCTGTCTCCGCTCCCCAGCGAAGGTTTTAGGCGTCCGTCAAGCCGGGCCAGGTGAAAAGCGTTGGAAATGCCGGTTAACCCGCGGTACGGCCGAGCGGAGCCTCTGCCTTTGTTTGCCCGGGAATATGACCAGGTTAGCGTTTTCACTTAATTTTTGAGACAAGGGAGCTCCCTCCGCCCACCCCGGT
>NW_010542270.1:0-1854 GCF_000687285.1 Phaethon lepturus
CGAAGTCCGCTTCCCGCGGGAAAGCTCCAAGCCCGCTCGGCCCCGCCGTCCTACCCCACCTGCAGCGCAGGGTGTCCAGCTCGAGTTTCAGCACGCATCTGCCAAGTTATTTTTGCATGTCAAATTACACTAGATTTAAAGAGAAGTCAGGCGATAGAACAAGGAGATCAATTCAAACCCCTCATCTGATAAAGCATCCTATTCATAATCGCCTACATTAAAATAAACGAGTATTAATTTTTGGCAACACAAAACCAGAGAACTGCGATAAGCTTGCCTGAACTTGCCTCTGGGATACAGTGGATGCATCTTCTCTTTTTAATTAGTAGTAATCAGACATGAGAGTTCGTTTGATGGTGTTGGTCGAGTGATGAATCTGTCCTATTCAGTGCATCTTAACAGTAGTGTCAGTTTTTCCACTTCAAACAAGACTCGTTCCCTAACACCGTTCTGCTCTATTTAATTACAATTCTGCCAGGCTTAGGCTTGTTGCTTAGGATGATGACCAAAAAACACCATTAAACCCCCCTCCATGTGCTGATTTTCTAGCATTTCTCTCTAAAAATGCCCCCAAAAACTAGCAAAGCTAATGCTCTGACTCCTCAACAGCATCGAGAGCTGCGTTTCATCTGCCACACTGACCGAAGGTGCAGCCACGCACCAGGACAGAGGCTGCACTACCAGGGAAACCAAGTCTTAGCTCCGACCTTTTACAGCACGGAGGTCGCCATGCATCCACACACATTCACTACAGGCCGGATCTTCTCAAACAGACGTCAAGTTTTACAGCATAAGCAAACTCATAACATTTTGTGGCTGTGGTGTTCTTCGTTTTTTTTTCTTTCCAGAAAGAAAGGAAAAAAAAAGTGGAACGTTTTGGCCATCAAGGAAAAAAACCTGGGTCAACTCTTGACATTTACTGGAAATGAGAAGCCAGCAGCATTTAAACAAAACACAATTTGTTTTAACTACGCATTTCTGTTATGCCGGGAAGGTATGGGGCTTTTTTGTTGTTTTTTTTAATTACCGAGTGTTGAAATAGAACACCTCCTTGAAGCATTCATGTGCATCAGTCTATCAAACCATTTACTCAAATTAAATGTGTAATCCTTCAAAATGCCTCCTTTTAAATTAATGAGTTTAAGTAGCTTGAGTTCACCTGAAAAGATCGTACGGGCACCTGACCTCATGAATTCTTTCTATTAATTATATTGGAAACTCGTTGGAAGGGATACTCTGCATAATCTTACTGTACCCCAACAGATGCGAGATTAGTAAGGCTTAGTTTCCCCCCACCCAAATCTGTGGCATTTAAAGCAAACCGCTCCAAAAAGAGGCAAGAAATAAAGAGCAAGGGCATATCCCTCCTCTCCTATCCCCTGCATTTTCTACACTGGAAGTTAAGAAAAATGTCGGTGGAGAGCTTCTCGTAAGAGTGCGAAGACAACCATCACACCCCTGGTTTTGGCTAGAAGTAGAAGCCCTCCAACTGACAGTTAATGGGCTCTTTCACAAGGAGAACGGAGAATGAGTCATTCTGTTTCCACTCAAAGGAGTTTAAAGGTGCTTATGTAAATATCATAATTAATCAGATACTAAAGGCAGGCATTTCATTATTTAGCGCCTCTGCCACAGCCTTATTTAAGCCCCGTGATTTTAACATTTACCGTTCAGATATGCACACTTCTCCTTCAACACTACAACAAAGCAGATTAATTTAGCCTCTCTGATTGCTGTTTATTTTTAGTTAGGACTTGTTTTGTGCTGACAAACCACTTTAAAGTTACAGTCGTCGTTCCGCCCCCCCAACTCTTCCCTCCGCCTGGCAGCCGCGCCCCGGGCCGGGCGCTAGCA
>NW_010542271.1:0-460 GCF_000687285.1 Phaethon lepturus
AAGAAGCTCTTACAAAAAGAAGCGTTTTGGTGGGAAAAAGCCTTGCCTGGGAGTCAGACAAAGCTTTTCTCCTGGGTGCACGGCCCCCACCTGTAGCTGCAAACCCGAACCTGGATCCAGTTCAGTTAAGCCTAGAGGCTGGTGCTAGTCTGTTTTAGTCCAAATAACACAAGGAAATAGTTTCTGTATGTCCCGTGGGACGGCTCAGCTGCTTACCTTTCCAGGTGAGTATATTCTGTGGTTCTTACGAAGAGCAGGTATTTGATGATGTGCGCTTGTACAGCCATCAGGACGGCTCTCGTCCCCCCCTAGAAACAGAAAGACAGCACTGCCCGGTGCTAAGGAGCCTGAACCAGCACGTGCGATGTCCTTCTCCTGGAAATCACAGCGAGCCCTGGCCAGTCTGAGCCGTCCTGCTGCCAGTGGCAGGGGGGGGATTTATCTTTTTTCCCTTGGCATT
>NW_010542271.1:491-1457 GCF_000687285.1 Phaethon lepturus
TTTCTCCCTGGGAATTCAGAGTGCTGCAGACAACTCCTGAGCTAAATGGAAAAGTGAATTGAAAAAGATGTTATGTGCCTAAAAATAAGAAGCCTTTACAGAAGAAGAGACTCTGGGATGGCCCTGGCTGTGTGCTCACGGGGAGGGGTCCCGAGCAGGGGTCCCTCCCTCGCAGTGCTGCAGCCGCAGGGAAGAGCTCCGAGCTCCAAGCTCCAGGTACCATCTATGCCTAGAAGCACCATGGCTTATTTTTTCTCCCCTCCAGCCTCGCAGCAAAGAGACCGGGGTCTCAAGGTGGCGTGGGGCTGACATGGGGCCGTGCACGAGGGTGGCCGTGCCTGCTCCCAGCCGTGCTGGTCGCATACATCAGGGTTGTCGTCACCGAGCCTCTGAACTCAGAGAGTTTCACCTGCATTTGTAAAAACCATTTTAGCCTCCTGGCAGGTTAAGGGAATTTGCAATTTTAAGTGTGTATCTTGGTCTTCTGCTTTCCTGGGGCAGTATTACGATGGTAAGTAAGGAAGAAGAAAACCTCCCTCTTTCAGTAAATGAAAATGTGGTTAAACTCACCTATTTGATTTCCAGGTGAGGTAGAAGAAGTAGGTAACTCTAATTCCCAAAAAAGAAATGGGCAAGTACCACTTGTTTGTGCCCACCTACAACAACCTGCTGCTTCTGTCCTGAGCTTTCACCTTGGAAGCGTTTAGTACCCTGCTGTTTAAAGCTGGTGTCAGCAGCGTGCTGGGGACCAGCACAGTTCATCCCACTTCAGACACGTTTCAGCGTCGCCACTGCGAGGGCAGCTGGAGCTTCGCCCAGGTAGCTGTGGAGAGTGGCTGCGGCTGGAAGCCCCTGCAACCTGCCCTGTGGAGAAAGCTCAGCCGGGCAGGCGGGCAGACCCCGGGGTGCGGGCAGGCAGAGCACGGGGTGCGGGCGGGCAGACCCCAGGGTGCAGGCGGGCAGACC
>NW_010542272.1:0-1001 GCF_000687285.1 Phaethon lepturus
AGACCCACCCAAGCTCCCCCCGCCCTGGCAGCCCCCATCTGTGGGAGCCTCCAGCTCATGCCACAGCGACTGGTCAACCCTTGGAGACCCCAGGCTGGGCGCTGAGGTTAAGGGGAGCCCTCCGCCCCGGGCCGAACCCTGCTCCCAGGGAGCACAAGGCGGGGTTTGACAGCGACAGCTTTACTTTGGAGCGGTAAGAGAGCCTGTCCCAAGGATTTCCACGGGAGCCCCAGGAAATCCCAACCCACGACTCAGCTCGCACACCTCACCAGAGTGACACTTCCCTCAGCACGAGCTGCGGGTACGCCACTTGCTACAGCTCGCACGGCACCCTAAAGCCTCGACTTGCAAAGGTGTCTGAGACCACTTGAACACATCATCAACCCCAAGCTACGGGCTGAAGGTGCAGGTGGAAATCCAGGGGACCGCCGAGGCAGCCACGGAGGTTGCTCCACACAATGGGTTGAACAGTGCCCAAAGGGATGGCGCCAGTACGTACTTCAGCCTAAAATGGGGAGAATTGGGGACGCTTCGTTTCTGGTGCCTCCCGCTGCTCTGTGACCAGCGCGGGCTGCTCGCTTCCTCCCGCACACCGACCTCATCTGCTCTGACCAAGCCCCTGAGATGTTGCCCCATAAATCAATCCTTTTGGCTGTGAAAAATGAGCCAAACGAGTTACACTAAGAATCTGGTGTTTTATTAGGACTTTCTTGAAAACAAAACCAACCCCCGGTGTGATTTATAGCTTTAACCAAAAGGGGTATGAAAGTAATGCCCCCACCCCCCAGCCTCCACGAAGCCCATTTATTCCCCTGTCACTTTTTTGGCAAACAGGCTCCAAACCCTTTCCTGAACAATGGAAACTTTCTGCCGGGTACATGCAATCCCGAAGACGGGGGCTGCGAGAGGGCTCCCTTCCATTAAAGAGCTTTGAAAAAATAAACAGGGACTCAGGTAGCAGCTGAGGCGTATCAGAGAGGCGCGACGTTTCAAACCCGCCG
>NW_010542273.1:0-1006 GCF_000687285.1 Phaethon lepturus
TCCCGCCGGGGAGGCAGGGCCGGCCCGGCTCCCCTTCCCGCTCTAATCAGCTCCCTGGTTCCCTTGCAGGTCTGGGCGACGCCTGGGGACAGCCGAGCAGGATAGGGCCCTTGGATAACGTGGCCAAGGAGCTCGGATCCCATCTGCTTCAGGTAGTGGAAGCCTTTCTCCTCTCGTACGCGCTGCGCGTCGGAATCCTGGTGTTGCGGTGTGATCAGCCTTCCGTCTCTCCTCCTTCTTCTCCTCCTCCTCTACCCCGCACGACCAGAGGAGCCTGGGTGAAGCCTTCCTCTTACTCCCGAGCCTCACACCGGCCGGGAGAGGAGAAAAACTGAGACACCAACCACTTCCAATTATTTTTGTTTGTTTGCTTGTTTTCGCCTTTGATATTGGTTGAAGTAACAGTTTACCGTAGCAGGAATCGGCTTTCTGTGCACGCAAAGCGTCTCCCAGCCGTAAAAGCCATAATCAGAGGCCCTCAGAGCTGCTGGGGGTGTCCCACCCGGCGAGCGGCAACGGGGAACGCCCTTAGGCTGGAGGGGTGCCGGACATCGGGGTCGTCGTTCTCCGCCGGAGGCTCGGGAGGGGAAACCTGTACGAGAGCGAAGAGGGCTCCCGCGGCGCGGGGTGGGCATCTGGGTTAGATCTCCCGTGGACGTTAGCACCTGAAAGTATCGTTGTTCACAATCCCGTTGATCTGCTCTGGAATTCCTCTGAATTCCCCCCCTGCGCAGGAGAGTTTAGGAAGTCGTAGCTGGGGCGTGTGTGCCAGCCGAAGGGGAAAAAAAAATATAATTACGCTTAGCTCCATTTTTTTATATGTGAACTTAATACAGCAAGGGGTTCCCCCCGCCCAATTTTAAAGACCTAGTAAACCGTAATCGTTTAACGGCCGTTTTTATTGTGGGAGGTTAATTCCTGGTCACAGAGCTGGAGCTGTTCTAACTGTTCGCTCGGCTGGGGAGAAAACCCTCAACAGAAACTTTGTCTGGGGTCTGTGGCCACT
>NW_010542274.1:0-1416 GCF_000687285.1 Phaethon lepturus
GTGCCCCGCGCCGCTGCAGCCGCAAAGGGAGCACCACAGGGAGGGCTGCTCTCGGCCATCGCCTTCTGAATCCCATAATTTCTCCGCAGAGCAAAATGCGGTGCCACAAACGAGGGAAACGACCTGGGGAAAGCGCTCTGTTCTCTTCCAGAGGCATTGCCAAGCCGGGCACCTTCCTCCTCGCCGGGCATCTTCCTCCTCGCCAGGCTCGGTACCTTCGTTGCACCTAATGCTGCTCTCTGAACACCAGCAAGGGACGCTAGTCCAGAAACGGGGGTTGTCCATGCTGGGAAGTTCCAACATTTCCCAGTTCCTTTTTTCTGTTTTGTTTTATTTTTGAATCCCACAACAGGACAAAAACACTTGAAATATTTTGGAAAATTAAAAGCTCATCAAAGGGTTCTGTTCTTCACCTTGGAAGGGGTGAGACATTAAGCAGAGAAAGTCGGGAAAGCTGAAAAGACATCTTCTATTTCCACTCCAAACAGCTCTGAAAATCTTCTGCTAAAACGCCAGCTATCAGTGTAGTGCCAGAAAACATTCCTGTTTCAGGCAGAACGCTTTCTGCCAAACGTTAATTCTATTGACAACGTCATCTGAGCATCTGACTACTATCACTCGCAGTTCATGGCCGGGGAAACTGAGGCACGGCAGCACCGTCTCCTGCTGCGACAGGTCCCACCCACGGAGCCGGGGGGTGCAGGAGGGCACTGAGGACCAAGCAGAGATAATGGTACTCACGCTGGAGGAGGAGAGATGGCCTTGAGCCCCAACGGTCCCCGAGGCTGCAGGGGACAGGGATGTGTCATGGGGTGTCCCGACCCCACGAGAGCTTCCCTGCACCTGGGGATGGGGTAACGCTCACTCACTGTCCCACCTCCCGCGCTCCCAGCTAATTAATTGCCAATTCTCTCCCTCTTCTTCCGCCTTAATTGGGACAAAGACATCTGGCAGAGATTTGCTGGTGCATGGCCCCGTCTTTAACTCTCTGCTTATTAGGGGATTTAATAGCAAAACTCCCCCGAGACAGCCATCCTCCGACGGACCGGCAGCAGGAGCTAAGATGTCTCTACAGGTGGGATCTCCACCGGGTTTCTCTGGACACCCCGCATGGTCCAGCCCTGCTGTGCAGGCACGGGGGGACTCGGGCCGTGCTGCCTTGGTGGGAGGTTTGCAGCGGGGTGGGCTGGGGCAGAGCTCGCCCCTCCCCGCACCCCCAGCGCCGAGACACCCGCTCTCCCCTCGGCCCTGGCAAGGGAGACACAAACTCCCTGGAAAAAGCACCGAGCGAGAGCGCCGAACCTTTTAATCAGGCTGCTAGCTCGCTGGTCCTCTGCTTTTTCGCTCGAAATGACCCAAAAGGGAATTGAAACATTTTGTTTCATTTTGAGCAAAGCGTTTTGTTTGATCTGAAAA
>NW_010542275.1:0-6475 GCF_000687285.1 Phaethon lepturus
GAGCAGCTCCCGTGTGCAAGGGACCAGCAGCGAAATCCCGGGATCTCGGGCAGCCCCTGGCCCCCCTCGCTGCCGGGGGTCCCTGCGTGGGCTTGCTGGCACCGCGCCGAGCATGGAGTAGCTCCCTTATCATGGGTTTGACAATCCTGAACGCGCTTCCCCCCCCCTCCCTTCCTTCCACGGTGAGCTTGTGTTTCCTTTGCAGCAGATCAGATGCGATGTAATTTGAAGCTGCCTGGTACAACCCAAAATGGAGAGAGCTCTAGCAGCGTACCGGGGTACGGAAACGAATTTGTTGACGTTTTGTGCCTTGACCTGCGCTGCCACCGCAACAAGAAAATAGGTTTATGTTTTAAGGCGTGCAGGTATTGTTATGAAGTTTGTACATGCTCACCCAGGAGATGTGCTTTAATTCTCTGGCCGCAGCTGCTGTGCAGGTATTAAAGTGGCATGACAAAGCAAATCGTCATGTGTGAAGGAGCGTTTTGGCGGAGGAGGGTTTTTTTTAATCTCTGTCCTCATGGTAAAAACACTTCTTAAGGATAAAATAGAGGCATTTCTTATAGAAAACATCTCTATAAAGTGGAGATACGTAACTTCTTGGTCAGATCGTTGCTGGTAAGGGGCAGCGTGTGTGCGGATGGTATTACTTACTGCCTCGTTGCGCGATTAACCAGGTAGCGTCATGGCACCGGGGCGGGAGTTAGGAGATCGTCTGCATCCGCTGGGTGTGAGAAGCTTTATTCAGCACCAAGCCTCTGACTTGCATCTTCCTGCTGTGGTCCAGGCGCTCCGCGCTGCTGCGCGTCCCCCCCACCCGTTGCTCGTTGCCGGCAGAGAAAGCAGACGCAGACGGTCCGTTCAGGTCGGCGTGCGAGTCGCTCCGTGGAGGCTCACAGACCCTGTGCATGATAGCCGTCGTCTTGGGGCACGGTGGGAGCTTACCGGGGGACCGTTCGCCTCAGCGTGCCTCTCCCTGCGTGTTCGGTACGGAGCAGCCTAAGTACGTGGGAAATAAGGGCAGGCAGACCGCGTGTGCGTGGCAGGGGATGTGGTAGGTGGGTCCGGCGTTCGTCGGTGCCGGCAGCTTGTGCGGCTCAGCCCAGACCTGCCGCTCCAGCCCCGCGCAGCACCTCGTGCCTTGATTCTGACACGGGAATCGCGCCAGAGCTTCAAAGGTGCGACAATAAGACTGTGAAGTGCTTTGACATCTTGGCCTGAGGAGTAGGTTGCAAACTGTTAAGGTCTCCCCTAAATGAAGCAGGGTGTCCAGGGAGGTTTTGTGCTGCTAAAAGCTGTCTGTAAGTTTGGACCCAGTTTAGAAGCGGTTGTCTGCAGGCTTCTGGCCTTGGCTGTCCCTTTAAAGTCCGTGTTCCTTCCCACTGAGCACAGCTACCAGTAATGCTGTCCATCCTGGAATAAGTTACGCTTTTTCAGATACATTTATCTTCAGAAAGAGACTTGTGTAGCCAGCTCTTGGCGTGCAGAATAACTGTCTCCCCGTACAGCAAGTGCTGAACGCTGCGGTGAGGCTGATGTGACAATGGCTGAGCCAACAAGGTAATGGGCTCCCCAGGGAATGCAGCCTGGTACCTTTTGCAGAGGCATGCCAGAAGAAAAAAAGTAATGTTTGTGATGCCTCTGCGTGCAAGAGGATTTATTGCGAGCCGGCAGGTTGGAAAAGCAGGAAGGCACGCTGAGCATGAAGAAGAGGTTGGTGGTGGGGTCTGTAAGCTCCCAGCAGACGTGCGGAGTAATAAAGGGAGGAGTTCTGGGGAAGTTTCTTGATCTATTTGTTTTAAGCGGGTGTAACTTGGGTCAAAAGAGGTCTTTTGGAAAAATGGAAATCCAGCTCGGGTGAAATGTCACCAGGTAGGAAAAATGGTGTTAAGATTACTAAAAGGAAACCTCAAGGTGTAAACAAAGCTTGTACTGCAACTGGAACTGGGAAGCTTGCAGGAGGGGTTCCAGGGTTTGATGGCTCATGAAGGTATCGTAGCCATCGGCAGGGAGTTGGCGAGGAGCAAATTCCAGTCCTCTTACTGTCGGAGGTACCTGCTTCCTCTTCTCCTTCTGCCCGCGCGTGCGGCCGCCTGGAAGGTATGCATGGGGTGGTGGTGGTGGAACAAAGTGCTAAACTGAAGCACAGCAAGTCGTGGCAGCCAGCTGATTTATCTAAGGCTTCAGAGAGGGTTGAAGGGTTAAGGAAGTGTGTATAACCGCATGTACTGGGGAGCCGGAGAGCAGCAAGTGTTGTCTTTAGCGTTCAGTAAAACACCAGAGGCTTTTCTGGGCTACTGAGCTCAGTGCCGTCAGATTATTTGGCTGAAACAATCATTAGCTAAATGTCAAAGGAAGAAGAACAACTGGCATTTATTCCATAAAAATGACGTGGTTGTGAATGTCTATTATGATTTTTTTTTTTCCTCTCTGCATGATGGAAACCATGGGTAGAAGAACTGGGAGGAGGGGAGTAGAGGGTTGGTTTGGGTTTTTTTAAGTAGCCTGGGTTATGGGAAGGCTGTCTTAAAAGAGCTTTATGGTTGTGGTATTGGCAGTGAAGTGCTGGTATGGACCAGAAGAGATCACGGCCTGGAAAGCCAAAGGCGGTTTGTCCTTCTCAATCCCTGCCGACTTTTATCATTTCAGAGGTTATTGCCAGTATCTTCGTATTAAAAGGTGTGTGGCAACGGGGTGATGCTGAGGTCCCAGAGCTGGGGATGACACCGCGAGCCTTGAGCAGAGAAGGTGCAGCCACGCGGCGGTCCTCCAGCAATCTGTCACGCGCGGCCGTTTGTCAAACGCGGACTATCGGGCCACTTGCAAAGCTTCTGGACCCGTTGTACGCTCCGTGGACTTGTAAAGGCGATGCAGCAAGGGCGGAGGGGGGGAAGGTCTCGAGGATGGCTTTGCTTTTCATGCAAAACCTCTGGACTGCTCACGGGTAGCATGTAAGGCAGTTTTTAACAAGTGTTTTGTTTTTATTGTCTCCTTTCCCTCCCCTTCATCACCACTTCACCGGGGGTCTGATCCCTTGGAGCTGCTGTAGCAGCAGAAGGGGTTCCCGCTGGCTGGTACCGAAGACAGGAGTTAAGCTTGGTCTAGGCAGCGAGTTGGGAGGTAGAGGCAAACTTTACATAACTTTTACGTCACTTTGTAAAGCAAGGGGGGTTGTATCTTGCAGTTCTGTGGGTTATGCAGAATCTAAGGCCATTGTGCAATATTTTTTAAAATGGCAGATACATAATTTGTCTTGCCTGTTGTGGGGTTTTTTCTTTTTTTTTTTTTTATCTAGGAGGCAGTTGGAGGTGGGAAAGCCTCTTGCACCGCATGGTCTTGCTGCCTCTGCTCAATTAAGAGGAGTCCCAGAGTTTGTCTAACCTATTTTCATACGCTCTACGGCATCTCTGCCCTCTGTGTTCTGACAGACACCTTCAGCCCTTTTATTCCCCCCCGCCCCGCTTGATGATCAGTTCGAGCTTCATTTCAATGTGCTTTGTACCGCTTGCTTCAATGTTTTTACATTAACGATTTTACACCCTTCAAGTATCCGTCCTTGACTACCAGCCTTCCTCTGCCCCCGCAGCAGCTAATCCTCAGCTGAGCTCTCCATATTCAGCTTTTAACTTTTCCTTGCCTGATGGTTTCTAAAGCTTTTTATCAGGTTTGTTGTGCTTTTCCGGCCTCCCACCACCTTTCCAGCCTCTCGTAATGAGGTGCCCAGCCTGCGCCGACTGCTGCAGAAGAAATTGCATTTTGGGGGTAGCAGGTGTCACTCCAGGCAGTCATGGGATTTATTTTTATTTTTAACTAGAAGAATCTACAAGATTTGGCAATTACCTTCTGGAATGAAGTCTGGATAGTGTCAAACTACAGCTTTTTAGTGGCTCCCCGCCCCGATGAATCCAGGCTTGCTTTTCCTGCTCACCTCCGATGGATCCCTTGGGAATTGCGCACAGACCCTGGATCAAATGCTTCTTACCTCCAGCGTAGCCCTCTCTTGGAGTTGCTGACATTGCATCTGATCTTGGACGCCCTCCCTATTCCCCTCTAGTCTTCTCCCACTTCCCTGTGAAATCTAATAGTTTGGATCGCTGTCATGAGGAAACCTCAATTTTTTATTTTGTTTTTTTTTTTTTTTAATTTTTTGAGGGTTCCTACACCCTTTGAGCAGAGGAAATACTAGCTTTGCTTACAAAGAGATTTCTAAAATGATCTTGCGTGGATTTGCAGGCCGTGTAAATGCGAGGGGAAACTTGAATTGCCTCCAACTGCCTTGCCAGGTTTTAATTGCTGTTTAACTTCGGGGTCCGCTCTTGAGAGCGGAGCTAGGCTTGCGGTGGGGGTGAGACTGTGTGGAACGGGTTTGAGCGTGCCTGCGGACACGCTCGCGCGTATGTGCGTGTGTTGGAAGAGGAGCGGGTCTGAAGTATTTTGCTTGCTTTGACCAAGGGCCCAGTTTTTCACCATTCATGGCAAAATTCCCCGTTCGTTTTGCTGGTTCAGGCGTGAGCCCTTCCTCGCCTCAAATACCGGGCCGGCTCGGCTGGGAGCAGACCCCAGCGCTCCGTCTGCCCGCCCGCCCTCCCTCCTCAAAGGATGGTTTATCACCATTGATTTTATTCCGCAGGAGCCCGAAGATGGGAGTTTTTCTTTCTCCCTCCGAGAGGAAAAAGCTTCCAAGCCAAGCCAACATATTTCACGTAATGTATTTTGGGCGAGATGGTTGCCGGTTAGCTGAAAATGGGATTTGCAAAAGAAGTTTATTCATTTATAAACGTCCCGAAGACAGAGGTGGTTTCTGTGCTCCCGGGTTTTTGCTTCTCCTGCTAAGTTTTTGGCTTTACACTTCTTGAAGGCGTGCCGTCCTGGAGCGGCTGGGAAGGGTTAGGAGCGTATCGTACCGCAAACAGATCTTCTTGAGGATATGTTTCATACCCACATTTGTGGCCGTAATCGGATTGATGGCTTATCCGGGCTGGATCAAGTCTGGCAGCACCGTGAATACTCAAAGGCACGGTTTGTCTGCGTGGCTGGGAGGAGGGCGGCGATGGTAATTTTATCCCAGCTACCAGTTTATTTAAGAAGCCTTTTTATTCTTTCTTTCTCCTTCAGATTGGGAATCCAGCTATTGCTGCGCAGGCCTGTGGATTTATTTTTATCCAAATCTGTAATTAAAGTTAGATGTGTTCTTCTGGAATTCGGGGTCATTTCTGCAGATACAGAAATGCTTTCTCTCCCTACTTCCCAGAAGAAGGAAAAAGCATCAGTGCCACCTTTGCAGAGTTTGCGAATGCTGTGGCCAAAGGGGCGAACGCAGCATTTCCAGGGAAGTGGGGTGTGGATGCGGCACCCAGTAAATCCCCAGGTGTGAGGCCAGTTTGTACTGGGTGAGCGCTGCTGAAGGCTGGGTCAGGAGCCTTATCAGGGAAAAAGGAGCCCACCTAAAGGTTTTCACTGTTGGTTGTTTGGGGGTTTTTAAAAATTATTTGTTAAAAAAGCTTGCAAGGGCTTTTTCCTGGGGTGTTTTTTTTACGCAATAAAAATTCTTCCAAAGTTTTGCTTAACGTTTGCCACACGGCGTGCGGGCTGCTCCCTGCAGGATAGAGGTGGATTCAGGAGAGGCTTTTCTCCCTTCTCAGGAGCAGGATATTTTCTAAGCTTGTGCCTAATAAAAATTGGATTGGGGTCATCGTAATTACCGACTGGGGTGTGATACCGCTCCACAACGTGGTGATTCGGCTCTTTCGGAGTCGTTTTGACCTGGTATCACTTATAACTGAATGCTCTCGAAAGCATTTGAGAGTTGCTTCTATCCTTGTGTAACTCTACAGGAGCAGTTGATAGTCATTACAGCAACTGCCTACGTAATTTCTCTCAATTTTATTCTTGTTTTGACTTTCGTTTTCTGCTTGTTGTCTGATGAGGTCCACTTTGAACTCGGAGACTTTCCCCCACCCCGCGCCCCGGCTTTTGATTTTGCAAAACAAATGAGTTCCCGTTAGCCACAGCCTACGGCCCTGCTTGGCCAGGGTGATCTGCTGCTGCTGGGCCACCCTCGGACTTCCCCTCTCCCCTGGGACCGTGGTGTTCCCAGCGCCAGAAGGCTCCTGGTACGGTCCCTGGGGGAACAGGCAATGGGATGAGGGTGGGCCATGGCTTGCTTTTCCTTATTTCATAAAATCATGGAACAATTTGGGTGGGAAGGGACCTTTCAAGGCCATCCGGTCCAACCCCCTGCAGTGAGCAGGGACATCTTCAACCAGAGCAGGGTGCTCAGAGCCCCGTCCAGCCTGACCTGGGATGTGTCCAGGGATGGGGCATCCACCACCTCTCTGGGCAACCTGGGCCAGGGCTTCACCACCCTCAGCGTGACAAACTTTTTCCTTATATCCAGTCTAAATCCCCCCTCTTTTAGTTCAAAACCGTTACCCCTTGTCCTGTCGCTACAGGCCCTGCTAGAAAGTCTGTCCCC
>NW_010542275.1:6595-7119 GCF_000687285.1 Phaethon lepturus
GTCGCCCTCTGGCCCGGCTCCAGCAGGTCCATGTCTTTCCCGTGCTGGCTCCTGTTTCTCCTGCCTGGCTCCATCCTTCCAAAACCCTGCTTGGGTTTCTGGTGTAGGGCACAGGTCTGGTTCTTCCACGTAAGCCTGGAGCGAGCAACGCCAGCCTTGCCTTCCGCTTCCTTAAATTCAAACACCCGTGGAAATTGTGGATACAGCGCTGCCAGCCTGGTTCTGATGAGCTTCTCCGCAGAAGCAGCAGCGCTTCTCTGGAAGCACCTTTGTACCCAGAGCGCGCGGAGCCGGTGAGCGATGGGGCAGAAAGCGAGCTCCAACGACTTGAAGCTTAAAATGCCATCCGACTCATCAGGTCCGAGCCGAGCGCTTGGCCGCAAGGCGCGCTCGCGGGGATGAAGAGGATTGGGTAGCGATGTGAGATCTTGCTGCTGTGTTCAGATTGTGAAACGTGCCTGCTGACACGGGTAGCGAATTTGTCCTTGGGGAGCTGCGCGTTTTTGTACTGTCGGCGACTCCTG
>NW_010542276.1:0-2478 GCF_000687285.1 Phaethon lepturus
TGACTGTGGCCAGATTGAGCTCTAGCTGGACACTGAAAAAACGTGACACAAAGCAAAAAAAAAAAAAAAAAGCAACAGTGTTTAAAACCAGAATTTTATTGGGACACACTTACCCATGGAAAGGCTCAAGATGAGCAATAGCTGGAGCTGTCTTAGCATCATCAGCAATAAACTTGCACTTTGGGCTGGGAGAATGCCTGGAGACAGATGGTTTCTGCTCCAATCTGTCGCCTTCCTTACCGAACATGCACCCTGGGACCAAGGGATGCTTCTTGCCTGGTCAGTCCCTGTCCCCTCGTTTTCTAGTAGTGACAAACAAGATCAGAAACCTTTTCAAAGCAGAGGCCACGATGGCCCTTCACCCTCCCCTTGGTGCTTTTCCCTGGTGAGCTGGCTGGGGGGCCGGGGTGTCTGGTGGGGTGTTGTGGGGCATGGGGTGCTGTAGGGCACAGTGGGGCACTGTGGGGTGGGCAGCCCAACCGGCTACAGCTTGGGCCTCCAAGGGGCTCCAGCCATAAGTGTGGCACATGAAACACCAGGCAGGATTTTGGCAGCTCCATGCAGCATCCCTAAAGCTCCCCAAACGCACGATCACTGCTCCCCTTGCCCACGGGGGGAGCACCCACCAGTGGCCCCCACGGTCCCACCCAGCTGCTGCGCCCCGGCAGGGACGGCGTTCAACCCCCCCAGCAATCATTACCCAAAATACACTATGCAAACAGACAGCCTGGAAAAGCAACTGGGATTTCCTCCTTTATTTAAAAACACAAGGAAAAAAGGGGATCCATCTCCTGCAGCCAGCATTTACAGGCAAGGGTGGGAGAAGGGTAACCAACACCACGGGAATCACGGAGCATCACCCGCGCGAGGCACCCCGGCCCTAAGAGCACTTGAAATCCACAGCCAGCACTCGCAGAAACGGCTCAAACTGCTTGGGAGTTTCCTTAGAAAAGAGCAAACCCGTCTCTCGCACCACTCTGCACAAGATCCCTCGAGCCCGCACGCATCCCTAGGAAAGGGGAAAAGTCACAGCGCACGCTTCATTCTCAAAAGGGAGCAGCTACGGGGGGATGTGTTCACCCCCACGCAGGAGAGCTGGAAGGCAAATGCAGAGATGAGGGGACACCAGTTTGCTCTAAAAATCGCTGCAAAGCTGAATCGAGGTCTGGCTACATCGGCCCAGTCCTTCGGGATGGGAGAGAAATTATTCCTCCCTCCAACACCACCTGCATTACGGATGGGTCTGGAGCCCGGCTCGACTTTGAACACGCTCGCTTCACTCTCACATTCAGCCTTTACGCTGTCCTGGGATGCAGGGAGGGTGGGAATGAGAAACTGGAATGTTGCAATAGTGCTGGAGCCACTGGTAGTTTCTCCTCCTGGATAATTAACCCTAATTGTGCAACAAGCTTCTGCTTTACCATCCCAGGCCTGAGGAAACTTTGCAATTATCAAGCAACAAAAATACTTGGTACTCCATGGTTTTGAAGCCTTGCACGAAGTAACCACTGTCCGCCTGCATTTGATGTTCTCCAGAAATGAGGTCAGAGCGCTATCACCAAATGCTGTGACTCTATGATTGATAGGCTTACCAAATTAACTAAAACATTTTCGAAACACCATGTTATGAGCCGAACAGCAAGTCAGCCCCCCCAAAAAAAGAAAATATTTCAAACACTAGTGCAAATAAAGCAAAAAGGAGAAGAAAAAGGAATAGCACGATCTATGTTTCTACAATTAAATAACAAATATTAACACTTGCCCTGTACCGTTTGCATCAATTCCCACTCGTTTTCATGGTTTCAGTGTTCTCCAGCATCTTCACACAACCCCCCATGAGCCACCCTTACCCCCGAATTTGGGAGGCCCCGTCACCAACCCCCAGGCTGCACTGCAGCACCTTCAGCTGCGCCCGCCCTGGGCTGCAGCAGAGCGTGGCTGGAGGAGCAGCCCCTCTGACACAGGAGGGGATCGATCCGGGAAGATGCAATTTTAATCTTGTTAGGATCAGTTGGGCTAATCAATGCTCAAAGCCAAACTGATGAATCTCTGCTCAGTCCTAGGCTGAGCCTGAGCTAGGCTGAAGCACAGTTATCAAACAGCTGGAGACCTGGAAAGCGCAGGGACAAACCAGATGTTTTGCTCCTGGGGAGCACGTTGAGCTGATTTTGTGGAGCAGAGAACATGTAATTACAAGAAAAAAGAAAGGAAAAAACATAGAACAGGTAACTAGTCCACAGCAAAGGGAAGGTGCCTTAACTCCAGACCACTCCATGCGCTGCAAAGCTTGCAATGCAATTCCCACACCGATTTATCAGCTGGAGTATATGCGAGATGGCAAAGAGCGTGCCTGTGTCTGACACGGGACACTACAGTGCAGATGGGCCATGGCAAGTGCATTTAAAATGCCACGTGCCCGTCAGCAGGGCCCTGCACAGCCCTTGGCACCTCCTGCAGCCTTCCCCAACGCTCCGGTGC
>NW_010542277.1:0-5594 GCF_000687285.1 Phaethon lepturus
ATAAGCCTCCTCTGACCTCATGGCTGTGGTTTTCCTCCCTCTTCAGTATCGTAGTGGTGCTGCAAACACCGAGCCCTCAGACAGCCAGTTACGCAGTCCAACCGGGGCACACAAAAAATAATTTTGTTTAGTTTCACATTTTTTTATTTGTCTCTAGGAAGTTGAAAGACAATTTTTATCAGAGCAAACTTTGTTTCCATGACCATCTAAGTTTCTGCCAGAGGCAAGCGCCCTATCTCTAGGAAATGAGGTTCAGCCAATCGCTCCTTTTGGTTTGTTTTTTTTCCCAGATCCATTGTACTAGTTTTCTAATCTTTTGACCAATTTCAATGTAATTTGCTAGGGACTGAAGTATATTACCCAACAGCAGGCTTCACCAAGGAGAGGAGGTAGAAGGTCCTGCTGGCAGGAGCACAGCCACGAGGGACCCGGGGCGCTGGCGTGGCAGACGCTGCTCCTGCCGGACAGACAGACGGCAGCTCAGCCCCAGCCTGCACTCGCCAGCCCGGGCTTGGTCCTTGGGCGAGGGCGACCGCCTGGTCTAGACCTACTTCTCCTTTAGCGGTCTGCCAAAGGGCTTGGGATTAACGAGGTAATAATTTGGACTCCCAGGTATTGTGGCCGAGCCTCAGCCTGATGAGCAGAAAGTGAAGCACTAAACTATTTATGTTCCAGTTCCTACAGCTATTTTTAATACAGCTTCAGAGACTTGCTGTATTACCCTTCCTTTTTAGCATCCGCTTCTTTTCTTAATCTCATCTCATTTTCCCTGCCCTTTCTTTATCTTTGGATCAATTTATACCATCCTTTTTATCATGGTCTAATCAGAACACACTTTATGATTTCAGATAAATGTAGTCATGGTAATTTTCCACTCCATCTAGGTCAAGTCAGGATGAAACAATTTTTTTTAATCTTATCTGGTAACCACCAGAAATGGCTCCTTGTTAAACTATCTGTTCCCTTGCTTTTCTAACATTATTAGATTTTAATGTCAAGTGTCGGTCTCCTTTTTGCGATTTTTCAGGAAATCGATTCTGTGCTGCAAGCCAACCTGTAAACCCTGGAAAGAAAGGCAGAGTGTCCCTTTTTTCTCCCCACAGCATCCGCAGGAGGTGGCTGATGGAGCCCTTCCCCTCCCTCCAGTCCCACCAGCACAGCTTTCCCGTGATCCCTCTCGGGCCACGGCGTCTGCATGGCCTCGGCCGCAGCACCATGCATTGAGCCCGTGCGCAGCTCTTCAGCAGACAAAACTGGCCGCCTCGGAGCAGGGCTGGCCAGGCACCCACACACGTGGGCAATGGCTGGAGGTGGGCTTTGCCAACACCGGGCACGCAGCCAACACCGAGGCCAACTGCACTAATCGGCACGGGATTGGTACCGGCCCTACAACGTCCCCGTCTGAGACGGTCATGCTTGGGACTTAGCCGCTCGGGGATGTCTGGGAGGACGGTTTTGGGAGCAGCGGCAGAGGTTTTGGGAGCAGGTTTGGGAGCAGCGGCAGAGGTTGGTAAGGAACCCCCGTGTCCGAGCCCTGTCCCAGCCGCACAAACCTGGGTTTTGGTGCCGTCACACCAGCAGCAGGGCCACGGGCACAACCTTGCCTGGGGTTTCACCCACTTTCTGCAGCCAGCAGAAAACTGCCTCGCTTTTCTGAAGCACTTCGAGCAGGACTCTGTTATCTTTGGGTGGCACATGCTATCTGAGCTCCAAATAATATTACCCATAATAGTATTATTCAGATTCAGGCAAGCTAGCAGAATGTTAGCAATCTTTTCATTTGATATTGCATGATTTCAAAAACATTTATGTGCCAAATTGTCATACTTCTCCTCTATTTTATCCTTTCTCTGAGGACGGTATGGCTTCCAGCTTTGAAATGCAAATACCAGTCCCGGTGCTCTCGCTTCCCTTGCAAAGGTTAAGAATACATTTATCATGCTGTTCCTGGCTGGTTTGAAAAGGGCAGGGGATGGGGACTGAGGCCAGGGCTCTGGCAGCGCGCAGGTCCCAGCTCGGCCTCAGCAGGCTTCGTAACCCTACAGGTTTATGTTGGCTGGTTACATTTGGTTCATATTTTGTTTACACGAGGGGTTGTTTTGATTGAGTATTGTAGCTATTGGCAAAGATATGTACATGCCTTTTGAACATGTATGAAGTGAGGACAAAAGTGTTCAGGATAAACATTATTTTAAACTTCAGAGTAATCAGTGTAGTTAAACATTTTAATTTTAAAATCATAACATGGCCGCTGGGCAGTTTGCTCGGGGGGGAGGGCAGCGGAGCCCAAGGGGCCCTCCACAGAGGATGAGTTCGGCAGAGTTCAGCATCAAGTCCTTCAGTGCCGACGGGGCTTTGGGCAGGGGATCGCCCCCGGCCCCCGGCCCAGCCTGACGGTGTGCACGAGGGAGGGGCAGGGAGGCTCCATTTTCACCGAGCGGCATTAAGCTACCAGGCAAGTCTGGGGGATGTACAGTGCGTTGCTGCAGGATCCAATAACCGGATGTGCCAAAAACAAAGGTCTCCGCTCCATCTGTGCCAGCGGGGTGTCTGGCTGCGAGCACCCTCTCCCCGTGCCTGCTGGAAGGGCACAGGCATTCCTCAGCCATAAACCCATGTTTGCTTTTAACGGCAGGCACAGATTGCTTCGGACCTGTCTGACATCCCCCTCCCCGCAGCCGGGGCCGGCGTGTGCCCCGTGGCCTGGCCCCGTGTCTCCCACCCATGTAAGCACAGCGCGGGGAGCGCGCGGGCTGACTCACCGCGCGTCCCGAGGGCAGCTGTCAGCAGCCGAGATGCCCACCCGGAGGAGAGATGTTTCTGCTACCCCAGCCAGACGTGCCAAGCAAGGAGAGGCAAACGGGGAGAGGGGAGAGCTGAAGCGAGCGTGCCGGTCCAGCGAAGGCATGTCAACACCAACAGCCTGACCATCACTGACCTTCAGCAGCCAGCACAGCCGAACAGGGGGACATTTCAGAGAGGTGGGACGGCAGCCAGCCCAAATGCAGATCTGGGCTAAAATTGCCATGAATGCACGAGATGCTGAAATTTTGACAGGGTGTCCAAAGGCCTCATCATATTCAGTGACATCATCTCTCTTCTGTGAAAGATGAATACATATGTGAACTCCTTGAGGATAAAATCGAATCTGTGCTTCCCAGCAGTCTGCAGAGTTTAAATTCTGAGGATTACACTACGGATATTGCTGCTTTAATAATTAAAGGTGGCAGCACAAACTAGCACCAAGAGTACTAAAATCAAAGGGAAGCAAGGGAGATTACTTGGTGATGCTTTCATTGGGCTCCAGCAGATGTCAAACCTCAGCATCAAAAGCTTAACCTGTGTAATTTCTACTTTCAAAATGAATCTGAAACAGGTAAGAACAGACTGCCTAGGCATTTATTTCATGTCTTTCTGCAAGTTATCTGGACACTTCAGGACACCTCAGCACCACAAAACCCTCTTCTCGAGGAGCCGCTAGCCATTACAGGATGAGGTGACGCAAGCGTGGCTCGTGGTAGCCCAGCATCAATTCAACCGGGTCCTCAAAGACCATGCAAAGCTGCTTACAATTCACAACGCTACCCCTGCTTTTCAGTGTCGTAAAAGGCCCTTTGGCTTCTGTGCTTTTAGACTGCTTTAAGGTCACAACTTAATGCTTCTCTCCCTAGTGCTGACAGCCAAGGTGTACGGCAGTGTGTGCTGGGCCGTTAATTAGAGCACTGACACCTTATGTGTTGCAGTAAGATCTCAGATGACAAAACAGAAAAGCTCCAAGTCACGTTGTGCCATCGGCACCTTGACTCATGCTCGATCAACACTAGGATCACAGGGCAGTTCAGGTGGGAAGGGACCTCATGAGATAAGCAACCCAGCCCCCTGCTCCAGGCCAGCTGGGGGGTACCTCTATCTGGTCAGTCTGGAAGCTATCAAGGATGGAGACTGCACAGCCTCTCTGAGCTGAGCAGCTCTGCTTGCCTGTCCGCATGGGGAGAAGGTTTTTTCTTTATTACCACCCTGAACCTCCCTCCTGTCTGTTTATGCCCATTACGGCCCATCCCGTCCTGTAACACCAGGAGGAGCCTGGCTCCAGCTCTCTGCCTTCACTGGCCCCCCGTAGCTCCTGGCTGGGAGCCCCCGCGGCCGTGGGTAGGACCAGGCAGTGTCCCCACAGAGTGGCCAGCTGCCTCGGGCCCCCAGCCCACAGCCAGGGCCTGGCCAGCGCAGGAGCCAGAGCTGCCTCCTTGGGCACTGCTAGATGCGTTCATGGATACAGTTTGGGGGCGGGGGGGAGGTTTTCCATTTTTAAGACGTTTGTGACTTACCCGGGGAAAGCGGCTGAGGTACTGGCTGCTACATCCAGCCCTTGCCAAATCTCCTGTGTCCTGCCTTTACAGAAAGAGAGAATAATGCCGCATTTCCTTATGGCTTTTAGCTCCTCTTGCCACAGGAGTGCCACTGACACTTAACGTCGGAAATGTCCTGCGACAAACCTTCCCATCAGGTGGCAGTTACTGCAGAAGCAGCTCTGTGGAAACACAACTATTGTAAGAAATGCTTTAATAAGTTTTGAGCAATTAGCTGTTTGTTTTGTTTTGTGCTTTAATGGGGGAGACAGGAACTGGTTGGTTTGTAAGATTTCTTCTAAGTACAAGTTAGGAAGTAAACAGTCTTTAAAGAAATGAAGTGAATGTTACCAAGAGTATGGTGCTCTAATTATAATTACATAACTCATATTTCAATTTGATGGGAATATTAAAAGGATTCCTGGGAGAGTTTTGAACAGTCTAAAAGTGCAACAGCATAAAACCCAATAAACCTTGCCTTCTTTTAGAGGACAGTTCCTTAAAGGGCCAGGTTTAGCTGCCAGTGCTGCTGTCTTTGCAGAAGTGCAATTTCCTTACAGTCCCTAAAAGATAAACTAACCTTCATACTAGAATTTTCTCCTGTCCATGTGATGGAGTAATGATAGTTTTTACTGTTGTTAAGGCTGGAATCCCGAGGACTGTGTGAGTGGATGCAATGCATAAATATTTTCAGTGCATGCCTTATTTGTATAGAATACAGTACGTATTTATAGCCCTTATGAATGCAAGATAGATGTGAGTCAAGGGAAAACTGTGCCTGAGCGGGCAGGAGCATCTGGTGATCTCTGCAGCCATTTCAGAGAGGCTTTGGGGAGCAGGAACGTTACCAGGCTTCTGCCCCTTCTTCAGCTGCTTGGCAGGTCAGGTCCCCACAGGCAGTGCAGAGGCTGGGAGAGCCAGTGCTGCAAGAGAAATAATTTTGTAAAACTGCCTCTCTCCAGAGCTGTGCTTGCATCTGTAGGGCTGAACATGTGCCCCCTTCATGTGGCTCGTACCCCAAGTACACCACACGTTGCTGCCAAGGACAGGACAGGAGTGCCCCTGAACTCCTCCACGGGCACCCGAAAGCTTGCAGCACTGCCCGGTACAGCCCAGGGGCTGCATTTCCCGGGCCCGTGTCAGAGGAGGAGGGAAGCTGCCCTTTGCACCTCCCTGCCCTTACGGCAGCTGCAGCAGGGGCCGGGAAGCAAAGCCCCACGCAAGCGGGGATGGAAGCGGCCTGAAACG
>NW_010542278.1:0-11049 GCF_000687285.1 Phaethon lepturus
TGCGGGGCGAGACCGGCCGGGGAGAGCGCGGGGCGCGGGAGTCTCCAGCCCTTCTGTGTCCCCGCAGCAGCGCGGTTTGCCTTCTCGAAATAAACTGAGGCAGCGAGTGCTATGGCGTGTTAAAACTCCAGCCTCGTTCTCAACCGTGCAGCAAGCTCTGACAGACAGAATATTTCTTTTTAAAGCTGTCGCTTAGAAGCTTTTCCTTTTTGTCTCCTCAGTATGTGGCGGCCCTTGAAGACATGCTCCGAGAGCTGAAGAAGCAGTCCAGGTGAGCCGCGCGCTGAAATCCTGGGGCGGGCAGGTGGCCTTTGTGATTTCGTAAGTCTGTTCAGACATAAAAACATGGAATCATAGGACAGTTTGGGTGGGAAGGGACTTGTAAAGGCCATCTAGTCCAACCCCTCTGCCATGAGCAGGGACATCTTCAACTAGATCAGGTTGCTCAGAGCCCCGTCCAACCTGACCTGGGGTGTTCCCAGGGACGGGGCATCCACCACCTCTCTGGGCACCCTGGGCCAGGGTTTCACCAGTCTGATGTGGTCTTAACATAGTCTGTTAAGACAGACATAGCCCACAAACACCGCAGTAGTGCGTATGCTTCCCTGTGGAAATATCTGTTGGTGAGGGAGAAACTGTGCCTAAAAGCAGCTACGACACAGCCCTGCGAGGAGCTGTGCAACTCTGACGTGTTCTCGGGCACGTTTCCCTGCATGTCAGCTTTGGCCTTGGACAGTGCTTGTGCCCCAAGCAGTCAGGGTCTGCCGTGCCTTGGAAAAGGTGATTTGCAGGGGCTTTGCATTTTTTAGTTCTGTTGAAAGATGCTTCTTTGAAGAACCAGCTGTTGGGGTTGTTTATTTTATTTTATTTGGAAAGTCATCTGAACAAGAGAAAACACTGATCACGTCTGGTTTTCATATTTTTATTTTTCAATTCTAATAGCAAGCCTGCCCCAGAACTGCTGAATGAATACTCCCGCAAAGTGGACTTCCTAAAGGGACTCTTAGAAGCTGAAAAATTGGTAAGATCTACTAGTTCAGCTTGAAAAGGCTTAAGTATTCTCTGCTTATATTCACCTCGTTGCCTGGTTCCTATGTTTGTCTTTCTCTTATGTCTCAAAATACAACTACTTAAAATATTAGGCAGTCCTTGTAAAAATGTTAATAAGTGTATTGGATTTTTGTATTTTGTTAAAAGGGGGTATTGTATGAAATCTGAAACCTCTTTCCTCCTTTTGAAAGCAAAGTACATCTTGCCTACATCCTTCACACTTGTTTGACACGAGATACAGGGGCAGGTACTGTGCTTTAGGCCTAACGCCTCTCTTGGATGGTACCATGTGCATCCGGAGAGCTATGAAATGCCAATGAGCAATTAGTGCGGGTACAGTCAGTGCTGCTGTTCTGTGGGAAGCAGCTGTGTAAGTGCTCCCTGCATCCCTCTTGGTCACACATCCAGGTGGTCTCACACGGCAGAATGTGATATTCATGACTTTTCATTGCTTCTTCCTACTCACAGACCTCATCAACTGAAAAAGCTCTGGCAAATCAGTTCTTGGCCCCTGGACGTACCCCTACGACAACCAAAGAGAGAACCCCAGCTACTAAAACAGTTCATCTGCAGACAAAGGCTCGTTGCACAGGCAAAATGAGGAGCGAGCTGCTTGGTACAGTATGTTTTGGTGCTGCTGCTTCTTTACTGCTAGTTCTGATAGAATGCCTCTTGTTCGGTTCAGCCGCCTTTGGTGGCTATGCCTCAGATGTGTCCCAGGCTGGATGGGGAGTTGCCTTTTTCTGATTTGGATAGTCTAAATACTGGCCACAGGCACTATGCTAGGCCTGGAGGACTGTCTTATCACTGGCCCTTTGTAATCTTCTGTTTTGTTTCTCTTTCTGCCTCCCAGGACCCCTTCGCTATTGATGGTAAGTTTAATTTGTTGTTTTCTCTAACTTTAGGTAACTTGAGTCTTACAGGAAGAGAAAGAAGGAGGTCAGGTATTAGAGACAGGCCAAAGTGTACTTTTAATTTAGTAGCACACTTCTTTTTGAGACAGCAGATTTTAAAAACAAACAAAACCAAAAAACCCTAACAGATTAAAGCCTGAGTGTTATCATTATGGTAGCAGGGACTTGCAGGAACCTATTTCTCTAGAATTCGTGCAGAAACAGACATTCTAATTATAGAATTAGTAAAGACAGTGTACCTTTGCTCGTGTTCTCTTCTGCTCTGAGCAAATCATGTGATTTTAGGTGCTTAGAGTAGGCGTTGTTCAATTCCTCTTAAATATACAGCCGTGTTATTCATGTAGGGAACTGGTAGGAATTAATTTGCGGTTTCCATAGCTACTGTTACAGTGGCTGGAGCTAGGCCAATCTAACGTGTCCTGAAAGAGAACACCAAGACACACAGGCCTAAACCATGCCCTCAGGGATATGATTCATCTGTTTTTTCTCTCCGCTGTACGTTTGATGTTACGTGTTGTCTTTTCCTTGTGGAAAGCAGGTAGGCTTTTGAAACCCACATTCCCTGGGGTAGAGGGCCAAGCAGGATTTGGACATCTGAAAATCCCTTACAGAAAGCTTGTTTCTTCAGTCTATGATTGCATGGGAATTTATAACATGCTAAGACACAAATTTAACTCTTTTTCCAGATTCTGAGGAGTTAAACATAAGGAAGCGGAAGTAAGTCAAAATTTCTTATTCTCCTGCTTAGTGTTTTGGGAACCGCTTTCCCTGTGACCTTTAAATCACAGGTGTACTTTCATTTGGGTGAAGTGCCTGCTGGTAGAAACTTAAATATAATGACTTCAGCTGATTTAACTGTTGTTGTTGTCTTGTCAGAGTTGCAGAGTCTGGGGAGACCTTGGGAGATCAACGCACAAGGAAGTAGAAATCCCCAATATTTTTACTTATCCTCTTTGCAGAGGCCTTGCATCTGATGAGAAGCAGTCAGCAGTCGAGCTGGATGCTGTGTTGCAGCACCATCAGGATATGCAGGAGAAGTTAGCTGAAGAAATGCTAAGTTTGGCTCGCAGTCTCAAAAACAACACTCTGGCTGCACAGAATGTAATAAAACAAGATAACCAGGTAGCGCATGTTAAAGTTCTAACCTCTCAATTTTGCAACGCAGAAGATTAAAGTGCTAATACATTAAATACTATATCTGTAACTTGATTCCGGGGAAGATCAGTGGGGAGACTTGGAGGCAATATCCATCTGCTTCTATAGTGCAATTGAACCTTTTCTCTGTTGGAAGAAACAGAGGTCAGAACTTTGAAATCTTGAGTTTGAAACCATTTCTTCTCTTTGCTCCCCAGACACTATCGCATTCTCTCAGGATGGCAGACCAGAACTTTGAGAAGCTCAAGGATGAATCTGACCGCCTTGAACAGCATGCAAAGAAATCGGTCAACTGGCTATTATGGATAATGTTAATTGTAGTTTGTTTCATATTCATCAGCATGATTCTCTTTATCAGAATTTTCCCCAAACTAAAATGATTTTTTTTTTTTAAGCTGCCAGAGTGCAGCTGGAAAGCTCAGCTGGTATGATAACTGTCAGCAATCAATTTCTTTGCCACCTATCATGCCTTTTAAAAGAGGGTGTCCAAGGCCTACCCTTGCATCTTTTTTTTTTTTTTTGTGCAATCCCTGGATTCAGTGAAGCGTTTCATGGGGAAGGCTTTCTAAACTTAGATACTTGGTTACTTTTTTTACTTAGTTAATATTGTTGCCTATTGAGAGGAGAACTGGGATAAAGACAGCAATTTTGCCCTGAGCTGCTAACAAGTTCCTCAGATAGATACAGTCCTGTTTCTAATGTGGCTGTGGCAAATGTTACACCCGCTAAAAGGCATGTACTCAATACGAATGTAAGTAACAGTGAAAGTCTTACAATTTTTCCTGTCTTTACAGCTTCACTGTACTAAAGCAGGACCTTGCTGCCAACAGAATATTTAATTACAAAGCTATGTACATACACAGCTGTAGGGTTGTAGGAAGAGAACGCTACCACTGAGTTGCTTGCCTGGATCAGGTTCAGAGAGTGTCAACAAGGTAAAACTATTCTCAGGCTTACCTTTTTCCCAGATGGGTATTTGGGACTTCGGACTTCGCAGTCTTCTGCAGTTTAGACTTCCTAAAGAAGGGCTGAAGTTGCTTGCTGTTGCAATGTTTGCTTCCCTTTTTGTATGCACAAATGTTCTCACTTACTCATTGTCTGTTATGTTGATGCTATTGCATCAAGAAAACACTGTGACCCTGGCACCATAGAACTGTACTCCCAGTACTCTCAGTACGGTATAGACCTCACCTGTACAAACATTTTTTTCACTGTAAGATGAGGGCAAAGGAAGCTGGTGTCTTCAAGAGAGAACTAATTTTATAAAAAATAATAAAATACCTTCAGCCTTTACCTTCTGAGACAAGTTTTTCTGGTCAAGAGTGTTCTTGTATTCTTAAGAGGTCACAACACTAAAGCAGAGAGTAAATAAACTAGAATGAATATTTTAAAAACACTGCTACTGCTAGAAAAAATGAAGAGCCTGCAGTAAAGCAAGGTTTGTTGTAACAGTATAAAGTCTGGTTTTAAGTGCTTGTGTTAAGCTAAAAGCAAACCGTTCTGCATCTGTGCTGTCGTTTCTGGAGTCTGTCTTTGGAAAGTGTTGGTGTTTAGGTGTTAGTGTTTCACACAGAGGAAGTGAGGAGCAGCAGATGACCCCCAAGTGTTCTTGTGCCATTTCTATTGCTGTTTTGCACCACTAGATGGGTGTTTTAGGCCTGTCTGTCTGGCCATCTCCACAGCAGCCCTGGATGAGAGGAAGACTTAGGGGAAGAACTGTTTGTCACGACAGTTGAGTTTTTACGAAAATTCAACAGCTTCTTTGAACGCATCCCAAAGTTTCAGAATTCTGTTTCAGAATTGTTCTGTTCTTTACAAAAACAGCTGTGTTAATGAAGACAGTTAACATTTTTTACATAAAATGTTTCTGTTCATTTAACAGGATGTTTGCAATTTAGTATGCTATTCACTTATGGATGATCAAACGAGTGATTACATTATGAAGTACAGGTTTTTTCTTCTAGCTACTCATCTACACGATATGCTCATTCTGTTTGAGTGAACATGTTACTTACCTTGAACTTTATAGAAATGTATAGTTGTAGCAATCCATTTATGGACATTCCTACTTTTCCCAGAAGTTTTTCAACTTTAATGTTTGACATTTCACTGTGCTTCATTAGTGAATGCTGTGTCACCAAATTATTTTCTAATTCTAATTGTTTACTACTTTCCCTGCAGGCATTTCAGTGCTGAGCTCTTCTCTTAAAGCAGAGGTTGAATGTAGTTCTGGAATTTTTTTTTTCTGTGTGAGATACTGGAATGATACAACATTAATGCTTCATCATCTATAACATTTTCCCCATTATGAATTATGAAATAAAATTTTGTTTCCAGCTTGCAAAAGACTTGGTGCATCATTGCAGACAAGTTTAAAGCTGAATTTTGCTATCAGCCATGTGTTGGCTGTAACTTTTTGGCACTTATAAATTAGAAGTTCAATTGGAAAGACCTGAAAGGGAACTACTAGTGATAGCTTGCCCCCAAGAAAATATCCACCCCTCTAAGTCAACAGCAATTCCTTTACAAGGAAGCCTGCTAGGAAATCAGTTCAGAAACATGCTATTTAACTTTTGTGCGTTGACGTTTCATGGTGGTTTGTCATTTTTAAGGATGAACTGCCAGAACTGAGACTGAATCCTGTAACTGCTAACACCTTTTGTGATATCTCGCGTGACCGTTGAGCATAGTGCCTCCAGCACTACACTGAGCTTCTGGTTACCTCCGACTCGGTGGAAGAATGTTACCTTCTGCCCTGGCAAACCAAATGGATTAATTGCCTCAGTGGCCAGCAATCTCCCTGCACACAATGGCTGTCTTATTAATTGGCAGTTGCTGTCATTTTTGTTGCTTTTCTTGAGTTGCTTTTCTTGAGCTCATTTAGTAATTATAGTCATTCAAAAACACTTTGAAGATCTGTGCCCATAGCATTTAGAATAAACAATCACTCCAGGCTTTGTGACATTTCATAGATGGAGTGACAGTTTTTATTTTTGACTAATGTATGGGGGGTGGTGGTTGATCTGCTACTTTAGCCCTCAGCTCCATTTCATAGCATGGGGCGCTGATATGTTAAATATAGAAATAGCTTTCTGTGAGAGTTGCAAACATTGTGAAGTGAGAATTGCTTAACTTTCTCAAAAGCTTGGGAAATCCAGACAGAGAGATGTTTATCAGGCATAGGGTTGGGCCTTGGTTGACTTCTTGGCAGACTACCTCCTTTCAGAGAGCAAGTTAAAAAAATAAAAAAAATCTTTTGGAGACTTGAGTCATGTCAGGCCAGTGAATGCACTGTTTCTGAGCCTGGCAGCAGCAGTAACTGTGGGTCAGTCTAAGCTTTTTGTAGCAAACATCCTTGGTGGCAGAGATTCCTTATATTATAATACCTAATGTTTAAGCTGTGTCCTCAGTCACAGCTAAATTTGGTGTTTTGGAAGGATTTTTTACAGTCAGTAAGCTGTCACTAAGGATGCACGAATGGCAGGAACAGAACACTGTATATAACGGCACCTGCGGCTGGGTAATGCCAGCTTGTTCTGGGCATATATTTCCTGGGCTTTACTTTACAAAGCCTCTGTGTATCAGACTTTATAAGCTGTGAGCAGCTTTCCAAAACTGGCAGCTATTCTGCCAAAAGAGGGTATCTTTTTTTAAAAGGGTGAAAAAGATGGAGGGGACAGACCAGGATTCTGCTTCTGATTGTTCACCATGTGATACTGGGCAAGTCACTTCCATTCTCATTGACTTTGATTCTCAGGTTTCGTTTTAGGTTTACAGCAAAGTCTTAGGATTAATAGTTACAATCATGAACAAAATTTTAACTGTGATAATTTAGCAGATAGGAGCAGAAAATAATAATCAAATTTCCTGGTCTGCAGCAGAGTGCTGATGCCATTCCAGAGCCCTACAGCCCAGTGCAGGGCTGGCTGGTAGCTCTTGTCCTGATCTGCCACACTGCTGAGGCTCGGTGTGCGCTCACCATGTGTTCCCACTGAACAAGAGTGACATTAAAACCCAACTTAGCTAAATCAATACCACCTGTCACATGACACCGCCGTGACATTTCTGGCATGAGAGCTACCTCCTAATAGGAGATGGAAGTGGGAAGCAGCAGCAGTTAGTGAATAATGGATCAGATATGCCCGATTCGTAACATTTACAAAGAAAGGGTGTGTCTCCTAGCTACAGAACAAACTGGTTATCAAAACGGGAACTAGAAGTTCTGTGTCGTCCAAAATGCAAAACGTGAGATAAAGCAGCGTGGAGCATGCAGTTACGGTTTGCTGAACTCCCCTATGCTGCCTGGAGGGCTGTCCCTCCAAACTTGACTCTGGATCAGCAAAAAACATGCATTTAGTGTAAAGAAATAAAAAAAAGAGACCAAGAAAGGGAGGGGGTAGGGGTGGTGAGCCGTAGATCAGAACTGGTGTAGCCAGTTGGTCGCCTGGAGCACGGCATGCCCGTACCACGTATTAGAGAGTGACGCTGCTGCAGCCGCTAACTCGCACGTGGCTGCTGATAGAGAACAGCATGCCTGGCAGCAGCGGAGTTGGTTGTGCAAACTAGATGTGGGGTTGGCTTAGGTGTACTGTGAGAAGCTGTAGGAAAGAATGGTGGCTGAGGAGGCTGGAGGGGACTGAAGGCCAGATATAGATCTGTCCGGCTGTTTCGCAGCTAGACGCAGGTTGGGAACGCTGACTGTTTTGCGGTTCTTGTAGCCATCGAGAAAAATGTAGGTTCTTTTGAGTTGAAAAGCTTGATGCCTAATTAGAATTAAAATGTTCTGACAAGGAGCAGAAAGTAAGTTCAATACTGCAGCTGCCTCTCTGACACCCAAAAATCAAACTGAACAAAACTAGAAACTGGACAAAAAAAGATAAAACGAGGCAGCGCTGCATTAGGCCATGGAGAGCTGTGATTTCCTTTGCCTCCTTCATCTCCAGTTTCTTTGAACTGCATGTGGCAGAGAGATGCCCTCTGCCATTTTCACCTTGGGCAGAGGTGGTATTTGCTAATGTAACAATAGAATTCTCCAGAAGGATCTGACAGTGTTTCCTGTTTCAACAGTAAAAAGCTGGGACTTCTGTCTTTAGCACATAAAGTGACCGGATCTTCATCCTCTGAGTTTTCTCCCATCGAGAAGAGAGCAGTCGCTTATCGGATTTGGTGTGGACGGAAGGAAGGGTAAGAAAGGAACTCTGTCAACCCATGACGTGAAATATTTTATATTAAGAAATTTGGCAAATGGTTCTGTGTGACTCCAGACAGGATGAGATAAATTTTCCAAGGTCAGCTCTCCTGTACTCTCAGCTTTAGGTCTAGTCACTGAGAAGTCAGTTCTGTAACCTTTACAGCAACATCCTGCCAGTGATGCAGAGACTTAGCTATTGTTGGCTTCAGCGGCAACTCTTCTGCACCTTCAAAGGACAGGAGGCTGAATGATGTGCGTGCTGCGTGGTGAGAAACTTGTGAGCAGGAAAGTACGTTTGACAAATCAATAAAAATAGAGCAATGGCATAAATATTCACCCAGGCAGTTGCAACCTGTTGTTAAGAAAAGGCCATATTGAACACTGGATGAAGCAGAAAGTGAGAATTCTGACTGAGCTCGGCCTTCTGGCCTGCTGTGTGGCCTTGGCTCACTGAACTGGTTTTCAGCTGTTTTGTTTTTAAAACAGAATTACGACTAATGTACCTTCTTGGCGAGTCAACTGCTCTGAAGCTCCTTTTGGGCGCAAAGCTTTGTGTTCCTTGAATGTTCCTGGACTCATTAATTAGCATGGAACTTTACTTTTGTATGGCTAAAAATAAACAACCCAAAACCTACCCAAACACAGACCTCCGCATGTGTGTTTGGTTCCAGTGTATATTTCATGAGAGAAAGATGTATTTAATTTTCAAGACAAAGCTTTCGGCAAGCGCAATATCTTGGTGATCGGGAAGCCAAGCTGTGTTCGCTCTTCACATGCAGTTGTGTCAACACAAGGATGTGACTGCGCTCCAAGGGTGGTGTGCACTGTTGAGTTCAGCGTACGGCACTGCTGCAGACAGCAGGCCCTGGAGATAAGACTTTGGGGACTGTATTCGTGGTGTTCAGTCTGTCTTAGCTTTGTTAACTTGAGCAGGGGAAAGCTAAATGAAAATGGTAATAAAACTGGCCGTTTCAGCCCTTTCAGAAGGTAGGGAGTTAACATCAAGCTGGTGTACAATGTCATCTTCTGTACTTCTTCGTGCAAAGGTGGTTCCTCCTCTAGGGATGTTGCTATCTGGGATGGGCTTCCAAGGACTTCAATTCCTAGCAGCGTTGGTCTGGAGGAGCTGGGATCTGATCAGGCAGTTGGTACACTTAGGTTGGGTTCGTATTTGTAGGGCAGAGCAGCATGACTCCCATGTTTCCAGTCTCACAGAAAATTAAGCTTGGGGGACAGCTCCAGAAAGACTTTTTTTCTCAGCCCTTGCAGGCTATAATAGACCAGTGCACACAGAATGCAAAAAAAATAGTGCAAGGTTTGGGGGTTTTTTTGGTGATAATATATGTCAAAGTCCTTCTTCAGAACTCAAAGCCATGCCAGATATGCCATGTTAAAGGAACAGAATCTGAAACAGCTTTGGGCATGATAACAACATGCCCATAGCCCTAGACTATTTTAACCTTTATGTTGCTGTAGATTTACATTAATGAATGAAGGATAAGGGCCTGCATTTATTTTTATTTTCATTTAAACAGTGAATGGCATTGTTTGGAGGGCACTGACCCTACAGACATTGTGCATATTTTATAAGGAGGCACTAGACATACAGCTTTAAATTGCTATATTTCTCTGGCTTTTCTGTACCCTTTTTAGTCTGTCTTGTGATTTTTGGCAGCTGTGAAGTCACTGGTAGAGCAAAGACGAATCCATGGGACAGCTCTTTTTTGGGATTTCAACAGGAACAAGGCTTTTGATGGGGCCTGTAAATTTACTGCATTATCTTGTAAGGCACTGCTTTCATACTGTATAGTATATAGCACTTTTCCTGTGTATTACCTCAGCTGAAATGCCAAAGGTGACAAAAACTGAAGTGTGTTTTCATGAAAACACCACAGTGGGGGACCACCATTAGGGTTCCAGCTCTGAAAGTACTATACAACTTTTGTCACACTAACTTTCTAAATAGTTTTAAAAGGAAAAGATCTCTGTCTTCCAAATGCACAGAGGATTCTATAGACAGAAACAGTAACCGGCTGATATTTTTTTGTACATTTTTATAAATTTTGTCCCAGAAAGAATGTCCTTCAGCAAGTGTATACTCTTCAGGTATGTAATGTAGACCGTTTTCTGCATCAAAGAGAAAAAATGTCAAAGGTTAGAAAACAGAACGTTATTTCCAAGTTCCATACCAATTTTCCTTGCCTTCCCTGGCAGCTGATACTCATGACATTTTAAGTAAGGAACAGACCAAGACAACAAAAAAAAAGTCTTTGTGGGGTCAAATAGGAAGATACTCTCCATTTCAAGTATCTCTCTGTTTATTTGCTTAGGAGGATTCAGAAACGAACCCCAGTAGTTTGTAAGTGTTCATAGCAGACACTTAACCACCATTTAGTTATAAGTTAAGTGAACCATGAACCATCTGTGGAGGGGAGAAAGAAACGTGAACGTTGTCAAAGAGTCGTATTTAATATATCAAACTAGTGATTTTAGTAGTTTCTTGAATCAGAAATTAGAGAAGAGCCTGCAGTGCAGCTATTAGAAGAAAAATGAGTAAGCAGGTGCTGGCTTAGGTTCTTAGCGCCCACATTGCTCCTGTTGGTTTATCTGATTGCAAACCTAGCGTACTGTAGCACGATGAATATGTAGCAGTGAGTGCATGGGAAAGATGCCGAAAAGATTGCACCCTGATGTTCTTAATCAGTAATTAGAAACTAAAAATAGTATTTTAGGGACACA
>NW_010542278.1:11080-12524 GCF_000687285.1 Phaethon lepturus
TTAATCCTCCTGTGCCAATCTGTAAGCTGATATCATTATTACATGAAAGGCAATAAGATCATAAGTGAGTAAGCAAAAGTAGGTTGCCATTGCAGTCATACTGTAAATTACACATAGCCCAAGCTGTCTAGGTGATGTTTGGCTCTATCTGCTTTACGCAAAGTCTATAGTCATAAAGCAGGTTAATTTGCAAGCTGAGAACACATAGTTTTGTTGTTTATTTCCATTCCTTAACCGCCCTTACTTCCTGAAGTATTCTGAAGAGAAATGCGTTCGGTTCTGAGTCTCTGCTGCACTCGTGGGTTTGAAGTAGTAGCACACACGTGAGAAAATGGCAGCAAGAACAGAAACGTGGGGTGAAATTTGTCTCCGTGACGGCAATTCTGACGCACCAGCAGGCTCAATCAACAGCTAGTGTGCTGTGCAGACACACGTCTTCTCTCGCTATAATAATCACAGAGAAAGCATCCCCGCTTAAGCAGGGCCTTTCATCTAAGCATTTAAATAGTTTGCAAATGCTGAGATGTAGTTATTGTTACACAGGTACCACCACAGCTAACAGTGCTTACGCTCAGGTAATTTAGTAGAATCAGGCCATCGGCCTTACCCCATCCAACTGGAAACCTCAAAGAACGTCAAAGAGTGAACCAGACCAAAATAGATGTGATTTCACAGACCAGTCCTCCTGCCCTTCACAACTATGTACTGTCCCTGTGACAACTGCAGCAAGTCTTTAAATGGAAAAGTAACACAAAGTATGTAAAATAGTGCAAACTCTCTTAATGCAATTCAGCATCTAGAAAAAGGAGCCAACGCTAAGTGAGCTGCTGGGAACCACGGGCCTGCCTAGAAATGTAATGCAAAAGTGAGATCTTTGTAAGCTAAAGATGGGGGGAGAAAGACTTGAAATAAGAATATCTGTTTATCAAGTTTTTTTGAATTTAAAAAAAGCTTTATTCCAGCAGTTTATATAACTCAGTATCTTGCAGAAACGAGTGAAAGCCAAGTGCCAGATAAATTTACTGGAAGTTGCCAGGAAACGTACTGTCGTGGCTTAGCATGGCTATAATGCAGAGATGATTAAAAAAGGAGAAGGTGGCATCAAATGCTGAATGCCGCTGGAAAAAGACAACTTAAATTTGCAATAACTCTTTGAACGGGACTCTGATGCTGAGAATGGTACCGCTCAGCAGGCGCTACCCCTCCCCAAGCTCCACTGAGCGGGTCTGTGGGGCAATTCGTCCTCTCCCGATGCTTTTCAGGGAGGCGGAGGAGTGAAGCAGTCTCAGGCCGGGCTCTAGGCCAGCGAGCTGCCCCATCCCCACCTCTGGCAGCAGCTCTTGCAGAACTCCGCAGCTTCTCGGTTTTACTCGCCCAAAGCTACTGAGGCCAAAGCAGCTCCCCCGGGGCAGCCGTCCCTCCAACAGCGAGTTGGACAGCAGCA
>NW_010542279.1:0-6134 GCF_000687285.1 Phaethon lepturus
TCGCTGGGCACCGTCCAGCTTGCCAGGGACAGCGCCGCCTCGGGGGCAGAGTCTGGAGCGGGGGAAGAAAGGGGCTGCTTGGTCGCCTGGCCTGGGCCGTGGGCGGCAGGGGCCTCGCCCAGCGCCTACCCGGGGCCCGCCGAGCCCTCTGCCGCTCCTTGGAAAGGCCTGACCCTCTGGCGAAGGTGGGTGCAGAGCTGCGTGCTCGAGCAGCGAGGCAGCTGGAGGATGCTTCCCGGTGTCCTGTTCCTCCCTCACCCTGTGTCCCCATCCTCTGGAGAGGAGAGAGCACCGCTTGGTGATTGGTCTTCTGCGGTGTTACTTGTTTTCGTTGCTGCAAACAGCGTTGTGCTTTTTACTACTCTCTTTTTCTTTATTCACTTCCTCCTCAGCAGCACACTTGGTCTCCCAGTTTGTTCTGCCCGCTGCTCTCTAGTGCTTCTCCGACTTTGGCTCAGTTGCACCGTTTTCTAAAGCTTGTCTGTTTAATAGGGATTTTCACCGAGTTAAAGTTTTGAAAGCTGATTCAAAGAAATCCAAACTTAAGAAATTTAGACTCAATAACATCAAAATGTTATTAGGCTCTTTAATGCTATTGAGTCTAAATTTATTAAGTTTGGATTTCTTTGAATCAAAGTGATATTAAAAAGTTGAGAATTGAACTAGCCAAACAGTCGTCACTGTTGCCTCCTTTTGTTTCACCGTACATGATCATCCTTTCAATTTCAAGTCTGGTTTTCTCTGGCTGCTGCCAAATGTGTGGATCAGCAAGTGCCTCTTCTGTTATACTGTGTGGGTTTTCTTACAAATATTTCACTGATGTTTTTGCTTCACAAATTATTGCAAGACCTAAGAGGATACTCTGCTAGTAGTACGTCATCAGTTGATATGCCTGATACATCCTAAACTGTATGAAAAGGTAAAGCAGAACATTGTTATCTTCCTTTGTATGCTACAAAAATATTTCTCCACTATTTTTCATTAAGTTTCTACATAAGTAGAAGCTACATATGTATTTAACTTTTTAACAAAATTCACACTTCTGGGGAAGGAAGAAATTAACAGGCATATTTCTCTTCAGTAATTCACGTATGGTAAATCACCAGTTGGATGTGTAAGCAAGGTTGTAGCGTATCTCAGGTAAGACTTACACCAGCAAATTGTCTCACAGCAGTATATTTACTGAATGTGTTATTTAAGTTTCAATTTAAATTGAACTGCACATCTTTTCATGGAGTTTTGTGTCCTCAATAGATCGATAGTTGTTTGTGTTTTCTTAGTGATGACTAATTAGAAATTGTACACATCAGTGTTGCAGAGAAAGAAAACATGGCAACCGTTGCTGTTAGAAAGAAAGAAGTCAGTAGAGATCTAGATCATTGTGATATCCCATACTACGTTTCTGAATTTGTGGAAAGAGAAGTTGGAAATGACTATGATTCTCTAAGGAAGCTAGACAACCTTATTGATAAGCTATCTGAAAATAAAAAGCGGTTAGAAGAACAGGTAAGCATCTTTCGTTCCCCCTGCTTCTTTTGAATATTCTGTATGACTGATTAAGTATACATAACTAAATTAAAGCAATGTATTAATATCTTAAATATTGCACATACACACTCTATATACTCGCATACATACTCTATGTAGTACAGTGGTTTTATGTCAGACTTAGTACTTCTTTGTGAATGTAGGTGCTTACAGTTTCATCAGAAGTTCCTAAAAGAATTCAGAATGCCTTAAAGAATGCAGAAGATTCTAAAAAGTCTCTGAGTCAGCTTCTAGAGGAAGAAACTCTTCTATCTGATTCAATCAGTAGCCATTTGCTGAAAGCTCAGCCATGGATGGAGGATCTCAATGTACTGATTAGCCAAGTAGAAGAGATTGAACGACACCTGTCCTATCTTAAATGGATTTCACGAATAGAAGAGTTAAGGTAAAGTTCGGAGACTGGTAACCTTGTTTGTCCCATTAACGTGTTTTAGATTTGAGAAAGTTTTATCTGCATTTTTCAATATACAAATTATTATTTTTGTTAATGAATTTTTAGCCTTGACTTTTCGTGTATTTTGTAGTGATAGCATTCAGCAGTATCTGATGACCAACAACGTTCCAGAGGCAGCCAGTACTCTAGCTTTCATGGCAGAACTGGATATTAAACTTCAGGAGTCATCGTGTTCCCATCTTCTTGCTTTTGTGAGATCCACTGTTAAATTCTGGCATAAAATTCTTAAGGACAAATTGTCGAGGTAAGAGATGTACTGTCACTCCCTCATCTTTGTGTTGTGTTGTACTGTAAGTTCGTGTTGAAGTGCTTGTTTTGCCTCGCAGTGACTTTGAAGAGGTACTAACCCAGCTCCGCTGGCCATTTGTGGGGCCACCGCAGTCTCAGGCATTTGGCCTTTCTGCAGTAGCCAGTGCTCCTGATGTATACAACAATTTGGAGATGTTGTTTTGTCAGCTTCTGAAATTGCAAACCTCGTATCCTTTTAAATAGTTGTGTATTTTAGTAAGAATAACATGTCAGAGAAGCATGTTCTCAAGGAGAACTACTTAAAATGTTGTTCTCCCTAAAGACAGAAGGTGATTTAAATTTGTTACTTTGTATTAACATTAGAATGTAATTTTTTTTAATTTAGAAAATGCCAGGTGCCAAAGTTGTCCTTTTTGCCAGTAGCAACGTTGTAACTCAGTCATCCCATCTAGTGATCTCATGGTAGCTGGCAGCTCAGGTTTCATGAGGATCAGGCCTTGCATGCTTCAGCAAGATCACCCATGTTAATAAAAAAATGGTGATGTATATTTTATTTTACACAGTTAATGCTTTTCCTTTCATAGCCTTATTTGAAATCAGCCTTAATCACTTTAATATGTCCCATCCCAGAAGGAAAAGAGGGAAAGCTAAAGATACATGTCTTGGAAGGAGACTTTGCAAGAAAGGGGAGACTACAGAAGGATTTTCATTGTGCAGCAATAGTAGCCTGCCTTTGAGGTTAATCAGAAGGCACTGCTGCTCATCCTGTTCTTTTTTTTTTTTTTTTTATGTCCATTAAATTGCAGCTAAAGCTCAACCAAGCAATTTTTTTATAATTGTTTTTTGGTTTGTTTTTAATCATGGAGTGGGAAGATACAAGGCCATTCTACACAACCTTGAGTTGGTAACAATTTTGATCTGGCAGACTGGGTCACTTAAATTGGTTACATGAAAATGAGAAAACATGTATTGCATTTATTAATCTCATGAATCTTACCCTCCTTTAACAAATATGAATAAGCCTGTCTCTTGGACAGCCCCTGTGTTTGGTACTGATAATGGTGGTTTTCTGTGGTCTTTTTTTTTCTGACTTCAGTGACTTGTCATTGAATAAATAATCCTTAGCAGCCTGAGTTGTATTAAATATTATATAAACTGAAATATCTTGAGTATCCTTCATATTTGAGGAATTGTATTGATTGCATAATACTGCCTTCAGACAATGATGTAGAACTAAGAAATGTTCATTTTTATAAACCCATTTGATTGAAATGATCATGTTGGGAGAATTCAACACTTAAATTTGTCCTTGACTGTCAAACTTAGAGACGAACTGTTAACTGAACCTAAACAATTGCCAGAAAAGTACTCTTTACCGCCATCGCCACCCATTATCCTTCCGATACAGATCATGCTGAATCCTCTTCAGAAAAGATTCAAGTATCACTTCACTGGAAATAAACAAACCAATGTTTTAAACAAGGTATGGGAGAAAGCAGATTTATTTATTTATTTATTTATTTATTAAGCAACAGATAGCTTTAACACTTTCCTTTCTGAAATTAAGATTCTTCAAAACTGCGCCGTTCTTGTGCTTACCTAAGTGTGGACAGACATCCAAATAGTGTTTGGAGACCTTTCAGAGGCACAAGCATTTTCTCTGGGCCAGGTGATATTACTTTTAGAAAGCGTTACTACAATCTTAGGTTGACTCCCATCACTTCAGAAGCTTTGATTAATTTCCTCTGTGTCCTTGTAAGTGGTTTTGCCCTGTTCCTTATTGCTTGAGCTCAAAGGCTGCACAAAGCTGTGACTTCGATTGTTGGCATTGTGTTTTGCTACCTGCACATAACTGAAAATCTTGGATTCTGCTGTTAGTATATAAAATGTGCTTAGTCTGAAGGCTAATATAATTCATTTTCTGGGTTAAATTTTTAATTTTTTTTTAATTGACATACAACAAGAGATGTCCAGTTTACCAGTTGGAAACTTATTCGCTTTTTGTATTAAATATCCTCAGTCTTTTAAGAGAATTATCTGAGAATTATCGTTGGAACATGTTTCAATGTGTTAATGCTGCTGTAGTTCATCTGCAGCAGAGTTTGAGAGCTGTTTTGTAACAGTTTAGTTGCAGAAGTCTCTGTGCTTGTGTTGACAATCTTGGGTAAATGTAAATATATTTGCAATCCTGATAGTTGCTGCTACAGTGCTTTTTTAAGTAACGTTACGTATGTTAATGGGGAAGAGGTTTTTTAGAAATGAAGGAAATGATTTCATAAGCAAACGGGAAAATTATGTTCAAGAGATGAATTTTGTGAAAAGCAATAGGTGAAAAACCATTTTTCTAAAAAACTTGTAAAGAAAAGTTTACAGGTAATCTAGTATCAGATCAGAAAGGTATCCCAACAGGGCCTTGCTCAAATTAGGGTTGGGTTTTTTGTTTTGTTTTCAATAATAACTTGGATAATGGAATAAAGAAAATAACCATGTGAAGTATTGGAAAGACATCAACCTGGAAGGGATTACAAATGTTGCAGAGGACAGGCTCAGAGTTCACAATGATCTGGGCAAGTTGGGGAGGGGTTGTCAAAAAAAAAAAAACCTGATTAAATTCAGTAGGCAAGCAAAAATTAATACAGAAATGAGAAACAGGCTCACAAAATTTAGAGAATGTGAGTGCAGTTCAACAGAAGGTTCTTTGGCTATTGGGAGTGAGGAGGATAGGAACTGCTTCTGCTAGCACTAACATTGAAAGAAGTGTTCAGCAAAACCTACAGCCCATATTTTTAGGTGTGGAAACTGAAAAAGCTTAAAGGCATTATAATGTGAAATGACAAGGTGATAGATTCCCCACTTCCAGTGTGGGTTGAGGTTGGGTACAATGATAGTAAGAACTGAGCTAGTGGGAAGAGTTTTCTCAGGAGTGCATCCTTTTTGCTGTTCCAAGAAACAGAGACCACACAGAAGAACAGGAGGAAGTATGTGAAGCAGAAAAAAAGGACCTCATGAGTGAGAAAGCAGTAGAGAAGGGGGAGATAACAAATGCAGCTTTTGCTCGAGCAGAAACAAAATAATTCGTGCATTTAAGACAATTCAAATCCAGAAATAGTTTTCTGATTCTGCTTTTATGAAAATCAAAGCTAAGGAAAACACAGTGAAGGATTTGCGTGATCTGAGATCAAGAGAAGACAGGGGAAGAGACTGGTATTTCTAGAAGTTTCTCTTCAAATATTAGTAGCACTTGAATAAATCTTGTTTGCATGCATTTAAGATTCTCTTTTCTTTTTTTAAATAAGCCTGAGTGGTATTTAACACAAGTACTTATGTGGATTGGAAATCATGCAAAGTTCCTTGATGACAAAATCCAGCCAATACTGGACAAGGCAGGATCTTCAGTGAATGCTGGGGTAAGCACTTTCATGGTTTTATGTACATGAATATGTAAGTCAACTTCTGACAGATATTGGTGCAAGCCCACTTCCACTGATTTCACGAAGTATGTGGTGAGACTTAACTCAGTCCAGTACCAGTTTGTTATGTACATGTTTGCACATGTTAATACTTCCTATCTCTGACATCTTACTCACTTTTTTCTTTCAAAAGCTTGAATTCTCTCGTGCTCTAGTAATGCTGATTTTGGAGAAGCTGGCTGCTGATATTCCCTGCCTGTTGTATGATGATACACTCTTTTGTCACTTTGTGGACGAGGTACTTCTATTTGAGAGAGAGTTATACAGCGTTCATGGTTACCTCAGCAGCTTTCCCAGTTGCATGCATATTCTCTCAGAAGAATCCTGCTTCCAAAGGTGGCTAACAGTGGAAAAAAAATGTAAGACTTCCACTGGATTTTGTTGGCCTTTATATTGCACAATCAGAAAGAAAG
>NW_010542279.1:6165-14195 GCF_000687285.1 Phaethon lepturus
GCCTTCTCAAATAGGATAAGTCACTCAAGACAGGGCTACTACATAAGAAATACATGGTTTTATATTCTGTGATTATTTTGACTAAAAGTTGGTTAGACTAATAGTGCTTCTGTAGTTTGTAGGACTCTTGCCCCTACGCTGTATGGAATCCAGGAGGCTTATTTTTCAACAAATGTTATATTTATGTGTGTGCAGACAAGGATGGACTTTAAGTTGAAATAGGGGAAGGGTATTAACTTTTGAGAAATTAAGAGGAAATATATCAGAAAGGAGCAAGCCAACTACTAAATAACCAAAACAAAATCCAGATTCAACTCCGACATAGTTGTTAACAGCATTGCAAATGCACTTATATTGAAACTGGTTTTGTATGAAGCCAGTCGTCAGTAGTTTTTATAACCTGAAAATGTAAAGATTAACTTGCTAGAGATAAGGCTTTTATGTTTATATATTTTCGAGGGTGTTTTGTTAGAAATTTTTTTTATTAAATACTTAAACAATTTACAAGTCTTGTGCATCTCAGTTGCTCTTCAGAAAATGGACTCTATGCTTTCATCAGAGGCTGCGTGGATATCACAATACAAAGATATCACTGATGTAGATGAAATGAAAGTCCCAGACTGTGCTGAAACATTTATGACTCTGTTGTTAGTTATAACAGGTAATTATTCATCTAGAGGCATTGCTCTTGTTTGTAATGAACAGGAAAAAAACTTCATCTAACAGGTTTCTTTACTTAAATATCCATTGTCAGCAGTGTCACCAGATAATGTTGCAAAGTTGTGATGTTTGCGATTTAATAAAAGTGTTGTTCCCATTCGCTTTGTATTTTGGATACTAACTCAAGCGTGAATAATCTTGAGCTAGTGACATGTTTACAAAGCAATAATTAAAAAAAGACATTTTCTATTTAGCATATTAAAACTCATTCATACCTGAGAGTATAATCTGTTACAATGCAGTAATAAAAAAACCTGCTGTTCCTTTTGAATCCATGACAATTTAGAAGCTATTAAGTAACGTCTGCTTTCTTGGTACAGAACATAAGAGCAAGAAAGTTTTCAGGAGACACTTAATTGCATGTTCAATGGTTCTATCTCACTCTGTGTGAGTATGCTTTAGGGGCCAAACTGGATGTTGTGGTATTAATCACATACTGCTTAAAGTGTTAGGTCACAAAATTCTAATTCTAGGGGAATCAGGAGGGGGAAGAATGTCATTCCTCTACATGTTCAGCTTTTGTATTGAGCAGTTTCCCTGAAATCGTTAAAGTATGTCAGCTGTTTTAAATACTATGTGATGTTCTCAGAGGCATAACGTTGTGTAGTAAGATGATTGTAATGTTTCTTTTTGAAAAGCTTTTATTTTGTATTGGAAAACTTAAAAGCATTTTACTAATGTCTTTCCAGACAGGTATAAGAATCTTCCAACAGCTTCCAGAAAACTACAGTTCCTGGGCTTACAGAAGGAGTTAGTTGATGATTTCAGGATACGATTGACTCAAGTAATGAAGGAAGAGACTAGAGCTTCCTTAGGCTTCCGATACTGTGCAATCCTTAATGCTGTTAACTACATAGCAACAGTGTTGGCAGACTGGGCTGACAATGTGGTAAGTAATTATTTTACTTAAAAATAAGTTTAAAAAAATGGACTTTGGATGTTTGTTTCATAACAAACACTTTATTTTCAGCACTATTTATCTAAATGTATTCAGAAGAATGAATTACTGAAAAAATAGAATGAGGTGTAAATTCAGATTTAATGAAAGATGCATAAATAAGGACGGATTATTGTTTGAGACCTAAGTTGTATTAATTATAAACTTTATAGGGAAATGCAAAGAGAGCCTGAGGAATGGAATGATCTGAACAGATAAAAAGGTAGTCTCCTTTTACATGCTTTGTACTGTAAAAAGTTATTGAGTCCATTCCATTTTGGAGTATTAACAGCTTTGATGTTGAAGTGCATGCAGTAGCCTGTGTGTGACACTTGAACTGCTCCCATGGCAGGTTAGCTTAAATGGATTCAGCATGGGTATCTGCCTTGCAACATAGTTTAGGTGTTGCTCAGAAAAGCCACTCACTGATAGCTGGGAACTGGGAATTAATTATTTTGCTATATGGTAGCCTGGTGGTAGAATAGCTCTTCTGTAGCATTTAAACTTTTCTATGGTTATTGGTACAAAAGGTCAAAAAACTCTTACACGTAAAGTGTGTAGAAACAGGTATTGTGTACGAGATTGGCCACCTCCAATTTCTTTTTGTCTTCACAGGAAACTGTGGCTCTAGCAGAGGATAATCTTGAGTTGATAGGACAGCAGCCTTCACATTGTATGGCTGCGTTTATCTAAGTGTCTTGATCTGCTTAAAAGCAAAACCAACAGGCTGTTAGCACTATGTCACATTAAACTTGAAACGTTTTCTTGCTGTTGTCATCCCAGCAAATTTATGATTCAATGAACAATTACTGCTAAAACAAATTACAATTAAAGGTTCTAGTTTACTTTTGCAAACATTTAAAAGGTCAAAATCAGCATCTCAAGCATTCTGCTGTCAATCTTAAAGTATCTTTTTAGTATTTCTCTATATCTATTCCCATTACCTATCTGCTGTTGTATCTGAAACCCACATCAGTTCCATCACTGGGATCAAATCACCATGTTGGTTGTTTTTTTTCTCCCAGTGGATTGGGACCATGGGGAAAGATAAGAAAGTGTTTTTAAAATCTTAAAATGTAAACTTTATAAATGTGCCGGGAGAGTGCTTTACTGAACTGTGCCTGTTAAGTACCAATGAAAAGTTCAAATGGTAAAATTTTTTTTTTTTTTGGTAGTATTCATATCTGGTTTTGTTTCTGTAGTTCTTCTTGCAGCTACAGCAGGCTGAACTGGAGGTTCGTGCAGAAAGTAATGCTGTCAGTAAACTACAGCTAGGGCAGCTTGCTTCGATGGAGACTTCTGTCTTCGATGAAATGATTAACCTCCTGGAACGCCTGAAACATGACATGCTGACTCGTCAAGTAGATCATGTCTTCAGAGAGGTCAAAGATGCTGCAAAACTCTACAAAAAAGAGAGGTGATTCTGTCTGTTTACTCTCTTCCTATGTTACAATATTATTTCTTGTTAAAAATACTGAGGTAAATAAAGGTAGGAATAGCTAATAGGCAAAATTATTTTCCTGAATAGAAATGGTGCAGGGTAGTAAGTTTTGGAAGAGTCTCTTAGTGCTTACTTTAAGGCTATTTTAATGCTATGTTTTCTAAAATATTTCTACAATTACTGGGCACGTTATCTGAAAAACCCTAGGAAGAATTCTGGATTGCTGTAGTTTGGACAATAATTATTTTCTTCGTAGCAGGGCTCTGAGCGACCTGATGTAGTTGAAGATGTCCCTGCTCGTTGCAGGGTGGTTGGACTAGATGGCCTTTACAGGTTCCTGCCAACCCAACCCATCCTATGATTGTATTTAAAGAGTTAATACAAAATGTCCTGTAATGACTGTTCTGTCTTTGCAGACTGATAGGGCCTCTTGAATGATCGCTCCTGAGTATAATTTCTGAAGTACTTTATAAAAGGAATACAACAACTTAGTGATTTTCTAGATTAATCTAGATTAGATGGGGTTTCTTTGAATGGCATGTTCAGAGATTTATAACTAAAGCATGAGTTTAATATTAAATGAAATTTAAACGTAGCATTAGACTGTGATTACTTTTAGATTTGAAATAGGAGAGGAAAACTTTCTCTGAACCATTGTAAATGGGTAAGGTTGTTTTTGTTTTTTTTAAAGGATAATTTAACTTCAGTTATCATAATATGAATAACTTCATTATAATGACTTCCATGTGATAATTTCTTTTAGGTGGTTATCTTTGCCATCTCAAGCAGAGCAAGCAGTAATGTCTTTATCGAGCACAGCTTGCCCAATGTTGTTGACCCTACGAGACCGCTTGCTACAACTAGAACAGCAGCTCTGTCACTCACTGTTCAAAATAGTCTGGCAAATGCTTGCAGAGAAAGTGGATATATACATATATCAGGAAGTAGGTATCAGCAAAATGTGACCTGTGCAGTACAGTGTAGGTGTCAGTGACTGGCCTAAACCATAGATGTGCTTCTTTTGTGTTTGTAGATAATTATGGCAAATCACTTCAATGAAGGAGGGGCAGCACAACTCCAGTTTGACATGAGTAGAAATCTGTTCCCTTTATTTTCACACTATTGCAAGCGGCCAGAAAACTACTTCAAGCAGTAAGTAGGCAAACTTCTGATCTATCGGTATTTCAGAAGTGAATGCCTGGATGAATACATGTGTTTTATGTGTCACCAAGATTTTTTTCACAGTTAGTTTTGATCCATGCTTAAAATACGTGGCTTCCAATGTTTGCAACTAGGAAAGTTTTGATTCTGCAGCGTGTACTCGGACAGCAATGGACTGTGGCATGTGATCTGGAGTATTTTGTGCATCTCAGGATGTCTAGATAAATTAACTTATAGAAGGAAGAGAAGTAGTACAGACTTCTGAAACTGTGGCCAAAGAAACTACTGAAAGATATGGTTAAAACACAATAAATTTTCTTTATTGTTAGAAGGAAGACTACTTTAAGCTATGTTCCAGCTCAGAATTGCCTTGCATAGCAGTTTAGTGGCTCTCCTTGATAAGACGTTGCTACGTTCTTTGTGGTTAGTCTTTTTTTAAATAGCCCACAGCCTTCTAAAGAGTGCAGCGCTAAACTCCTAGGCTAGTTGAGGCAGAAATCTTAATATTTTTAAAATCAATATGGAGCATGGCATTCAGTCTTGGACACTTGAAGAGTAAAGGTGCCATATACATTGGCATTTTTTAATTGGAATATTCATGTAGTATCTTCAGGTTTAAGAGTTTTTTGAGTGCATCATCTTCATAAAGGTAATTGATACATGCATGTTACTCCCAGCATAAGAGGAAACATGGACTTAGGAACCATAAAAAATAATGCATAATGGATGCATGGCTATCTCTTGTATTTAGACTAGAAACAATGTGACAAAGACAGGGTAGCTGCTCCCCAGTAATATTAATTAGGGACAATGTTCATATTCTAGCAACTGTCTGTTAAACTGTGCTCTTAAAATATACTGAATAAGAAGTTTCTATTTATCTTAGGGGAAAATGTAGCTGGGGAAAGCTGGACAGATTAAGTGGTAAATTCTGTTCTGTATTTTTACATTTTACAATGTAGGGGGTTGGACTAGATGACCTTAAAAGGTCCCTTCCAACCCAAAGATTCTATGATTTTTATTACTGGTGGAGAAACTTAAGAAGCAAAAGCCAGGCTGAGCACTGGAAGGCAAAATATTGCTGCTTATGAAATACACATGCATAACGGAAAAGGCTTAGACAGTAAGCACAAGTATACTATTTGCCTTGATCTAAGCGGTGCTTTTCAGTTCAATACTTCTGATCCTTTTCAGAAGGCCATGGAGGTTGTTTTGTTAATCACCGTATGCATAAAATTAAGTGTATCTCATATTAATCCATCCTCTAGCATAAAAGAAGCCTGCATTATCCTGAACCTGAATATTGGCTCTGCCTTGCTTCTGAAGGATGTGCTACAGTCATCTTCAGAAAATGAAATGTTAAAGCCAAACCAGCCGTCTGCGACAGCAGCACTAAATGAACTTGGAGTTTATAAATTAGCTCAACAGGATGTTGAGATTCTTCTCAATTTGAGAGCTAGTTGGCCAAATACAGGAAAATAAAGACTTCTTCAGAAATGGTTTATAACTTGGTCTAGATTACTTATTTCAAACAAAAGCAAAGCAAATATGTTGTAATATACTTGGATTATTTTGTTCAATAATGTATGCCAAATGACTGGTTTAACCTAATCTTATGCCTTATTGTATACAGTTTTAATAAACATTTCAAAATGCTACTGACTTGGCTTCTAATGGCACAGATCTTATTTCCATGGCCACCTTGCCATTGTGTTTAGAAGCCAAACCTGTCTTCGTCTCTAAGGTGTATGTCTGCCTTGTCAGTGCTGTATGCTGTAACATCATTCCAAGGATGACAGCGTATTCGCAGTGTAAATACACTGGTGTACAATATGGGCAACTCTGCCCTATGAACTGGTCCACCTTCACTTAAACAGAGATGTTTTACATCTCTATATCCCAGGTAATGGATGTTCTGTTTTAAAATGTGTATAAACAGAGCACATAAGGCAGACATGAAGGAATATGTCACTTTGTTTTCTTTATTTATGCTAATTAAATGCTTTTTTCCTTTGCTGTACCAGAGTTTCTCCTAGTTTTTTTTAAAAGTTTCTCGATAAGAATAAATACTGTGTTGTAAGTTTGAAAATGGCATTTTACTTGGAAGTGCTACCTTTCTTCAACTCTGGGCATTTGTCGTAACTTGCTGAAGTTGGTCTTTCCACAAAAAAGCAACACCACAACTTAAGAAACAGCTCAACTCTTAATTTTATTCAATGGTAATGACCCAACAAGTAACAATGAATACTGAAAGCTACAAACTGAAAGAGGAAACTCCAAAAATCCTATTTTAGCTGTGTAAGAGACACACTACTTTTTTTTTTTTTTAAAAACAATTCTCAAAAGATACCCCGCTAAGTGCCTGGTAAACATGAACAAGTTCGTGTCATTTGTCCTTTTAAGCAATCGGCTGAAATGAGGGCATAGTGAGGAAGCAAGCACTGCTTAAAATCGGCTATCAGCAGCTGATGGGTAGAAGATGAAAAGTTGAGCAAAATGCCCATTTTTAATATACAGAGCAGACTGCTGCTCAAACTAATACACAGCCCAGCTCTCCAGCATCTTTTTCTTCCTAAGACAGAAAAAAAAAGAATTCTAGTTAGTTAACACTGATGATAATTAGTTCCAGTTACTTTTAGTGATTGCAACAGTTAACAAAAAAATTGCCCCTAGGACTGTACCTTGGCCATGAGAAATGATTGTAACCCTGAGCTTGTTTTATCTACAGCTGTGGTACTGTGGTACTTCACCTCTGGCAAAGATGACAATGCTGCTTCATTATTGCACAGGTCTAGATCAGTATCTGAGCCCTGATGGGTTCAGGTCATAGCTGATGACCGTCTGTCTGACCTGCAGGGCAGGTAACCTGAGAGGCTGCTTTGAGAGGGTCCTGGAACTGAGGTGGGGATGAAAACATTGGGTTTGGCTCAGCTTCCAGCAAGACAAGCAAGGTTGGGCACTAACTGACCTTTTTACAAAGAAAAGGGGTTAAGCTTAAACCAGCAAGTCCTTTCATGATGTGGTTTTGTAAATAAAAAATAAATCTCAGTAAAACATCTCCTGTGCATACCCCCCCCAAAAAAACAGCCCTCTTTCTTTCAATTAAACTTACACTTCTTCCATGAATACATCCAGGGTGATATTCACACCATCTCCAAACTGCAGATCTTCAGTGCTCAGCCCCAAAGTCTTAAGAGCTAAAGTTAAAGAAAGAGAATTTCTTATGCAAGTCTTAGATTAATTTAACATCTTAAAGTGACCTAGCTATAATAAAAGGCAAACATATGCAATGTAAACATACACAACTTAAAGGTCACTTTTTAAACTTTCCAAGTTCCAGGTTGTGTATTGGCAGATGCGTGGATACTTCTGAAGTATACGTATGTGTAGCTTCGAAGCTGTTTTAATAATTCCCTGCAAAGACACACAAACACTTCAGTATGACCTGCTGCTCAGGTGAGACGCACCTTCTCTGTACTGTGCTGCCGTTATGTGGCCTTGGCCTACAACATCCAGCAAGCCGAACATGGCGGCCAGGTTGCCCTCGTCCATGAGGTACGGGTAGTCCCCCTCGGCTCGTCTTCCAGCCTTCACCCTTTCCAGCGCCTGGATCAGGAACTCGCGCGGCCTTTCTGCAAGGAAGCAAAGTTGCCCGCAGACACAGGACCCTCAGCTAGTGACCGAAGGCCACGACGGCCCTTCTCCACCCTCCCCGCCCCCCGCCCCGGCCCTTGCGCCGCACCGGGGCGGTGGTAGAGCAGCAGCGCCGCG
>NW_010542280.1:0-1149 GCF_000687285.1 Phaethon lepturus
TCGCGAGCTGCTCTCGCTTCTTCCCTCTGCCGAGGTGTTACCAAGCAAATCTCGGGGGCAAACAACAAGAGCGGCTTTTTGCAAATCGCTTTGGCCACATCAAGTGAGATGCTGCGCACTCACACGTATTTCGGCTCTGACTTGCGGTCTCTCTGCCCACCTCAGCGGGTCTTTCTGTCTTCCTTCCGTTGCACATAGGACCTGACACGGGTGACCCCCAGCTTGCACTGTAGTCATTGCCACAGCAGCATCCAGCACTAGAGAGGGTAAGGTGGGTGAGACAATGCTGCAAATGTTACCGGAGAGCACCAAGCCAACTAAATGCTCTAGAATTCATCTTTTAGAAGCCTTTAATGTTTTTGTCTTCAGTTATGGCAACAAAGTCCAGTGGCTTCAAGGTGGTCTTGAGACTCATGTTGCTAAGCACATTAGGTGAGAATCATAAAGACCTTTTCCTCCAGCACTCTTCCTCAGCAATGAGAGTGTACAACGCCAAGTAACGTACACCCTTAAGTATAATTACTACGTACACTTACTTACACTGTGTGAGTAATGTACATCCTTAAGTACACATTACTGTGCACCACGGCATGTCACCTGGATGCTGTGGAGTCAGGACCACAAACAAAAATCTGGATGGATGGATGTATATATTTCAGATTCACATGTGCTACAGGTAGTTGCTAATGGGACCCACACAGTTTTGCAGGACAGCCTTGGGTTACGGCTTTGTTCCAGCAGAAATTCCAATAGAAACGGCTGCTGAAAAGGCAAGTGACTTCTGAAAACACCCTCTTTAGAATGAGAGTGTGGTGTCACACAATTTGTCTGAAAGACAGCATCAATGAAGACTTTTTCCCTAACCTTCTGAATATAAGACAGGTATCTAACAGGGGTCTTGTTGCGGGTTGTTTCTGGGTTTTATCCAAATTCCGATGTCAATTGTCCTTTTTTCCTTACACTGGTGTCTGCACAGCTATGTTTCAATCTCCGTATTTATAAAAAGAACAGCTCCAAGTCTGGTCACTGAAACGTGTCATGCGAATGCCCAGTGAGATACGGTTTAACTGGCTCCCTGAGTGTGCAGAAACAGAGAAATATTTACCAACTCTGCTTGAAGCCCTGTAAACAAATTAAACTTCACTATCC
>NW_010542281.1:0-15970 GCF_000687285.1 Phaethon lepturus
AGCCGCGACGTGCCCCGGGAACGCGGGGGCCGGCGCGCAAAGCGTCAGGGCGACGGCTGAAGCTGGTTTCTAAGAAACACTTGGTTTCTAACGCAGTTTGGTGATGCGATAAGCCTGACTATTCGCTGAGGCTGAAGAGTTAAAATTGCCGCATGCCGTGCAAAGGATTTTTAGACCGTTACATTAATCTTAAATTAATTTTAATGACTTTATTAGATTTACTTAGATATCTGCTTTGTTCGCTTGATTGGATTACCCATTATGAGGACTAGATTTCCCTCAAACGTGGTGATACGCACGTTGCTATAGCTACCCCAGTTCTGGCTATTTTTTCTGTAAAGCAGGAGTTCTGAGCAGCCTTCCTGTTCCAGCATCTGAAACGATTCGCCCGTAATTTTTGTATTCATGCCTATCTTGCATTTTTCTTCAGGAGTTTGTGTTTAAGTTGCCTCTTTAGAAATAGTAAGGACTCTCATCTGAGGACATTTAAACTTCACTTAGCCACAGGAGGTGACAAAAGGTGTTTGAAGAATAATTAAGAATTCACAGAAGGGTCAGTGAGGAAACCCTGGCGAAGGAGAAGTAAAAGTCCTCCTCTGCAAGAAATAACTGGCAGAAAAGCAAAGAGGAAAAGCCAAAACCTAAAATGCACAGAGGTGTAAAAGCTCAGCGGTCGGACAGTTGTCTGAGGTGCCACCCACCAGGAAATCCTACAGATGGGGGAAAACATGTACAGCTTTTTGTGTGTGTTGTCCCGCTGGCGGAGGACATCACTGGATCTTGCTCCCTACCAGGACCAGGGGAGAAATCTGACCCGAGGTTCAATTTCTCCCTGCAAAGATTCACCAGAAAGAATCCTCTGGAGATGTTCTCTGAATCCCAAGGGTACATTTAATACTGTCTGTCTAGGTGCACACTGCAATCTGCCAACAGCCCTCTGCCAGTTGTGCTCAGATGTGACTCTAAGGGAGAATGGAGTGTCATGCAGGCAGGTGGGTGAGGAAAGGCATGAGGAAGGTGATTTGTGACTACTGTGCAGACAGGACAGATGAAATTTTACTGCCTTGGCAACCACCATCGATCCCATCTGCCCTTGTGGCCACAAAGCACGTCTAAGCAATCCTTCTTACAGGGCTCCTGGTGTTCCAGGCTTCACCTGGAAGCAAACACAATTTATAGCTCCAAGTTTCTTATGCAACATGGATACCAACAGGCTGACTGAGAAATATTGTAGAGTTGGTGGCACAAATGCAGAGCGTGGGGTCAGTGGGTGCACCAGACTTTCCCTATTTGTGCTTGACAAGCTGTGTAGACATAGCCTAGAATTATCACCGTCCTCTACTCCATCGACATCTCTGGTATTTCCTCCAGGCCCTGCAACTGGCAGCACTGGATTCTTATTTTACCTGGCATCTGTTGTTTCCTTCGGACCAAATGGTAGTCAGTGTGTCTCATACACTTTAATATCATATTAGCAAAGCCCCAAAATATGTTTGAACACTGGGAATGTGGTTTCCTAAGGTTACACGCTGTCAACTATTTTAAAGTGCAATTCAAGGTTTTTGAGTGAAGTAAACGAAATAGGGGGGAGAAGAAGTTTCTACCCGAGTAGGAGTCTTTAGCTTTCAGTCTACCTGAAAACTCTTGAAGTTGGTTCAACAAATGGGGAAGAAACTGTTGGCTCTGTGAGGCATGCCCTACCCTCTTGCAGTGGCCGGCTGCTTCACCTCAACCAGCCCCAACTGTCTGGACTGAAGAACTGACATTTAACCTTGATTTCACATTTCATGGAATGCCAAGTCCAAAGGCTTTTATTATTCAACAGCTCGTCTAAGCAGAAGGGTGTGACTCTTGCAGAAACTGAGATTTCAGATCCGATGAGTATCAAGTTACACCCTTATCACGCATTGAATTACTTTACGATTTCTAACAGCACAGACAGCACAGGGTAGACTGCTCAGGATGTGCCGTAAAATCTCACCATTCATCAGCAAATACAGTAAATGTGACCTTATGTTCCTCGAATGAGGTGTAGATGCAGTTCACATTACCCTGAGCTCATCTGTCATGCTTCTCGCTTCTCCTGAGACCTCTCCCAGCTCCTCAGGGGCACACTTTCCAAGAAGTAAGCAGGTCCCTTCACTTCTTTCTTGGTTACAAGCTGATGATCTCCGTACTTCCATCTCCAGGCTATACCTTCATGCCAGCTGAGCACGATGCTTGCCCTTTACATGCTGTGGGACCTCTCCCTGGAATTCAGCTCACGCTTTGGTTAGGCATAACTCAAATAGCCCCCTTCTCTGGAGAGCCCAGTTACACTTTGGGGTCAGGCTCCCTGCGTGCCAGCTTCTGCAAGTGACAATTTCCTCTCTTCCCTCTTCCAGGAGTCAGGCCCGTAGCAGATCGCTGTCTTTCAATCGCTCTCCTCTAAGCTCTGGCAAACAACCCTGCCGCAGGGCTGAGGAGCATGGACTGAAGGGTCACTTTGAGGCTGTAAATCTGTTTGAGGGGATGCTGCTTAATTAGTGTACTGTTTTTATCTTTCCTGCACCTTTTTTTAGCACTCATGATCTAATGTTAATCACTCAGATAAGGATACTCTGCCACACAGATACACTGAGGTTATATGATATGCAGCTAAGTAATACATATTAAAGTTCAAACTTTGTGCTAAGAAGCTAATGATCAAGTAATCCACGTCAAGGACACCTTGACCTGGTAACCTTAATAGAGACAGCTTCCCTTTCACGTGGGCACGACACAGAGAGCTGTGCTCAGGTGCCGGTTCCTAATAATCTTAAAGCGGTGCTTTGCCCAGAGATCTCTATTTCTTCTTCATCTCCCCCAGGCACAGTCTTGGTCATTACCCACCACTCTACTTGGTCAAATGCCTTCTGGATATCAAGAATCGAAGTATACAGGATATGCATCCTGCCAAAACGTAGCAGAGACTGACTTCTGTAATCTCTTCTATGCAGAGATACTTTCATCAATGGTAAGAAAGAAGTGGTGCATTTCCCATCCACTGATGACCTTTTGTCTAGAGAGCGATTGCCTTCCCTTCTTTATCCATGATAATTCCATGTTCATTTCTCTCCCACTCTCCCCCACTGGCATTATTCCCTTTGAAACCAGCTGATCTCACTGTTACCTTCTTTTCTTCTCTATTTTTTCTTGTACATGCAGCCTCATAGTACAGAGCACCTTACCCCTCTTTTATGCTCAGGCAAGAATCCTTGCATAAGAAAGGATTAAAGACCCTGAGCTTCTGTTTCTCTAGCTCCATGGATTAAAATCTGTTTATACTGGTGGGGTTGGTGGCACAACATTTCTGCTACCTTTTCAAAGCCTTTCCTCATCTCGATCCGCACTTTGCAATCTATATTTTAAGAACTAGCACTTCACCACTATCAATAAACTTTGCTTAAATAGGGAAATATGATTTATTTTGAACTTCAACATTATGGGATATTCAGCACTAAACCATTCAAGAGTGAATTTGTTTACCTAAAGTTTTAGCAACAAAGATATTCTTCATATTTTCTTAAAGTAGCCCACTGTGCAATTCAGATAACTGAATAATAACATTTAATTACACTGGGATACACTGAACTCCCAGCACACTTGTTTAATCAAAAGTAAATGTTGTATCTGCAGAAGTTTTTTAATAATGTGTTATGACTACAGCATGTCATATAATATGTTATTAAACACAATCGGGAAAGTAATACAAAAACATCTGTTTTGCAGAACAATGATATTTTAATGCAAATATCTTTCTGTATTACCAGCCTGCTATAGAAAACGAAAAACTATAATAAATATGACTGAATTATCTAATGTTTTATCTCCTCCTGTTATCAAATTTTGCTTTGGCATCTTTCAACTTTCAACTACTGACTGCTCAGCATGGTATTTAAGTTACCCAAAGACGTATTATATAATTTCTTTATATTATTGGTTCCAGCAATACGCTGAGTGTTGTTTGAAGCACAGTGATAAAAACAGCACTCGCTGCAAATTATTTACAGTCTAGGTAGAGGCATGGTCCAATTCCCTCACAGCTTAAAAGCTCAAGATACAAACAACCTTCAAAAACATTAAGGATCGCAGCGGTTTCCAGAAATTTCACTCAGTACTAGCAAGCTGGCCGTGCGCCTTTTGCCCAAAGCCTCTGTGGTGGACAGCAGCGTTACGTGGGGCTACCTTCCACTCTATCATCTGACTTCTTCAGGCACCTTCAGTCTCTCGGCTCCAGAACCGCACAAAGGTGATTTTGGCTGTAACCCACCTCGCGCCCGGTTCTCGCGCACCGGACTGCAGGAGCTTCCCTGCTCAGGAGGGAGGCAAAGGACCTTCCCCGCTCCTTACCTCAGCAAGGAAAAGCCTGTGTAAAGCGTGAGGGGAAGGGACAGCCCCTGCCTCAGAAAAGGGGTCTTAGGATGAGCACGGTGAGTCATATGAAACACAGTAACGGCGGCCGCTAATTAAACCGTTATGCAAAAAGGGGTTGCTTCAGCAATTCACTTGCGTCAGGCATTTCTAAAATCTATGCTGTCCCACCCAGATTTTTCATGAGCTGTGATCTCGGGACACGTCTCTATTACCAGCCGTGCAGGGGGGACCGCACTCGTCACGCGGCGAGCCAGGAGCAGATGAGGCGGCGATGATTCCCGCGAGGCAGCTTAAACAAGTTACGGTGCCGCACGCCACACTGCCGGCGAGCCGGGTCGCAAGCGGAGCTTCGCATGAAGTAAAGCTTCAGGACCGCTGCTGCTTTACTCTTACAGGGACCAAGCGTCACTCAGCACTCACCAGCTATCTCTCTCTCGGAAGAATGTTTAATTTATTGAATTGATTCATTTATCACAGCCACAAGGATGTTTTAAAGCTTGAAATGTATTATGTCACTGAGAAATGCATACTCGGAGAGGGTGAACTCTCCTGCTGTCGCTGTCATTGCTATGGCCGTTAACTAAGATGGCCAGAGTTTTAATTGTTCCCCTAATCATTGCATCATATCTTGTTCGGGTTAGGACAAAATGCTTTACGGGCTAGTTGCCATTCCAAAAAGTGTCAGAAACTGATCATCTGCTGTCTCACCGTGGTCTGGGGACACTGACCCTAAGGAAAACAAACCACAAATCGCCTCTCCATCAACACGCCGTATGGCTCTGATTGCCCGCAGGCTCATAGGGCCCGACACTACCGGCATTACCAGGAGAGTCCTCCACCTTTGGAAAGACCGACAGGCACGCAACCCCAGCATCTCCATCAGAGACTGAGCGCATGGTGGAAAGAGGACCCAAATAAAAGGCTAGTTTTCTTGAGGGCATTGCCCAAAAGCTGAAGGTGAGACCATATTGGTTTTAGATGGTAGCTTTCCAGAGGCAGTCAGCAACGGTTTTATCTGCCCAACTGCCTCAAAACGAGTTGCTCTAAATCAGTCCCCTGGAATCCAGGCAATGTAAACCTTTCCTGTCCCCAGCACATGCCAGCATTCACAGCTGCTGAGATGTGGGCATACTCCTGCATCCCAAAAATAAATTGTGACCATAGCCGATATACCCAGCCCTGCACCCATGGCTGCAACTGTCTTAAAGGCCAGCTGTGGAGAATGCGAGGCAGTTTGACAACTAGGAAATGCTGACTATAGAAGGGAAGGGAACACAGCAAAGTGTTTTTCTTAACTTGTGAGTTGAGAAACCATGGAGACAATAGATAGAAGTTATTAAGGCAGGGCAAGTGCTGAGGTGGACAGAATAAAAGGGTTTTGGAGGGCAGAAAGCACTGATGCATTGAGCCAAACTATTACCTGTTTCTTATCTGGGTGGCTTTGATGGGGCTGTGCTGAATTACACTGCCTGGAGGCTCATATTCATGGGGTCAGGTTGGCTGAGAAGGTTTGTGCGATAATCCTAGAATCACAGAATCTTTGGGTTGGAGGGGACCTCTAAAGGCCATCTAGTCCAACCCCGCTGCAATGAGCAGGGACATCTTCAACTAGACCAGGTTTCTCAGAGCCCCGTCCAACCTGACCTGGAATGTTGCCACAGATGGGGCATCTACCACCTCTCTGGGCAACCTGGGCCAGTGTTTCACCACCCTCGTTGGGAAAAATGTCTTGTTGTATCTAGTCTAAATCTGCCCTCTTCTAGTCTAAAACCATTATCCCTTGTCCTATCACAACAGGCCCTGCTAAAATGCCTGTCCCCATCTTTCTTATAGGCCCCTTTAAGTACTGGAAGGCTGCAGTAAGGTCTCCCCAGAGACTTCTCCAGGCTGAACAACCCCAACTCTCTCAGCCTGTGCTCACAGGAGAGGTGTTCCATGCCTCTGATCATTTGTGTGGCCTCCTCTGGACCCACTCCAACAGGTCCATGTCTTTCCTGTGCTGAGGGCTGCAGAGCTGGATGCAGGACTCCAGGTAGGGCCTAACCAGAGCGGAGTAGAGGGTCAGAATCACCTCCCTCCACCTGCTGGCCACACTTCCTTTGACGCAGCCCTTACGAGAGTTGAGAGAAGGGAAGAGCAACACCCTGCTACAGTCAGGCAAAGTGCCAGGTAATGTAAAATGCCCACCTCTAATGTAGACAGTCTAATGACTTCAATTGCCGAGTCATTGGAACTTAGGAAAAATGAAAAAGTGGTGAATAGCGATTTCAGGCGGACACGGCTCAAACTATGAATGCGGTAAGAACTGCTGTGTATCCTGAAGAACATTTCAATTGCAGGAAAAAGAAATCATGCCCACAGCTCAGTATTCAGTCCTTTCTGTCCTTCTGATCCCAAGGGGTGGGATGATTGTCAGATTCCCGTTTTACGCTGGTAAGGGCTAAAGCTGCTCAGCACCTGACAGAGGCAGATCCTGTGGCTATTTATGAGGAACATTTGCATATAGTGATGATCTTAACCACTAACTGAAAGAACACTGCAGTCTGCCGTAGTCCCAAATGCATCAGGTAAAAATGGTAGTAAAAGGAGATGATTTGCTAGGACTGACTGTGTTTAAATAGTCAGTTCTCCAACAGGAAGGAATTCTGCATATAATGCAACTTATAAAAAAATTATATATCCTACAAGAATAGTCTAGACACCATTTGTAAAAGACAAATGGTTTAATTATAAACTGATGCTGCTCAGAGTACATCCTCCTGTCGTTACTACTGTGATTCTTGGAGCTGAGGGTTTGTGGTTATTCTTTTTAATTTTCATTTGGGGTGGAATATAACTCTGTTCGGACAGGAAACAAAAGAAATTAAGTCAGGGAATTTAAGAGAAGACATCACACAGCGGCTTCCTCCTGCTCCCAATTGTGAAATAAAGTAATAGCTCCTCTAAACCCAGCATACACCTTTCAGAGATGACAGTTGCGCGAACAAGACCGCAGGAAAGTAAAGTAAAGGAAATGGCAGGGCAGGTTGCAAAATGCTGACACCGGCAGTACCTTGTTGCTCAGAAAAAAAATACATGGTCAAAATGCGCTGGATAGAGATCATCGAAGGGATGATCAGTCAGCTTATGAACTGCCTGAAACCTAAAGGCTGTGCTCGACGACGTGTCCCCTTTCACATGTGCCCTGTTGTCTGACTTCTCCCAGACCTGCTGTCTAACCACATAAAATACTGCTTTTTTTCTTTCCCCCACACCTAGACTGTATAATTGACAGCCAGTAAAAACTTCCTGAGAAAATAAACCAAATATCCATTTCCAAATGGCATAAGAACCATTGAGCATAACCGAGGATCCTGAGAGAAGAGTTTAATTTCGCTGCATATGCTTAAATCCATAGCCTGTTTAAAACATGACTTTTAACCACAGAAGTAAACTTTAAAATATTTTTAAGTGGGAAGCCCCACATCCTAGTATTCTATATACCAAAGGGCTGTGTCACTTGAGATGTGATGTGTAGAGTTATTCATACATTTGAAAATCCAGTATAGATCAGGAAAAATGGAGCCACTCAAACTAACAGCGGCATCTGCCTGTTTTTTCCCTGGGAATAAGTGACTGTGTTAGCACTGTGTGCCGTAAAGGAATTGTTCAGTTCACTGCTGCTCAAGGACTATGGCACCTTGTCTTATGTTTGGTATTGTCAATAACTTTGAGTGCACCCTCTCTGTACCTCAGTTTGCCTAGCAGAAAATCTGAAATAATTACACACAGTCACTGCATACATTCAAGCCATGGTAGAACCGTGATACTTAATAATATTTAGGGGAAGGCATTAAGCAAAAACCCCAGGGTTCAGCCATGCTGGCATTCATGGTCCACTTTCTGCCTTATCTGCCAGTCCCATGCCCCTGCCAGCCCACGACGCTTCTCCCCCACCAGCCCTGGATGGGGTCTGGGCGTACAGACCCGGCCACCCCTTCGCATGCACGACAGCCACCCACTGAGGTGCTGAGACCTGGACCGTTCGGTGCTCAGCCACGTTACCCCTCCCAGTGTGGCTAGGTCAGCCCCCATATGACCTAGCTTGTCTCTTTCTGCAGGTCCTGTTTTAGATAGGAGATTGCTGAGGTTTGGCCACTCATTTGGTTTGTCACTGGAAGGTTAAGTCTCGGATTCATCATGACTGGGCAGATCATAATGGGCAGCATCGTAATGGGCAGATAAGAACCAATTTGATGATAGAAAGGCTTACCCCCCCAAAAAAAAAGGTTGGTCTGGGTTTGGTCTGCGAGGTCATAAACCTCGCACCTCTGGAGGTGCACAGCTTCTCTGGGCTCCTACCGACTTTGCAAACAAGGCTGTGCAGTGAGGTTCCTCCATGAGGGACTCACTGACTGAAACACCTTAGCACCTGAGGATAACAAGCCAGGCTGATCTGCTCTATACGACACAGAGAGACAGAAACAAGAAGGAGACATTGCCCGTACATAACATACTGTCTGGGCTGAAATGTAAGACAGCACAAAGCAGGAGGACATACTGTGAGTCTTACGTTCACATGAGACGTAGGATTATATCACTGTAAATTATTATTGCTTTCTTTTTTATAGTTCTGACAGATATAGAAATGAGTACACAGGACAACACGGGTCATTGAGTTTCTTTCCATTTGCACGTCATAGATGTTCAGCGCTGAAATGCCCAAAGATTATCCACTTCCTCTCAGGCCGTCTGCAACATCCCAGAACAAGCGCAAAAGCCTTTTAGTTAAAACCTAAAATAAAAGCTCATGTTCTGCAAGAGGAAGAACAAAGAAGACCCTGATCATGGGATTGAATTTCTAGCACAGATGCTCATCTTGGCTTCATTTCAGGAGGCTCTGACTCTACCATGCAATTAGGCCTTACTCTTGCCCGTCACATCCCAGCACTGATGCTCTGACCCCGCCGTCCAGCAGCCTTCTTCGGACTGAACAAAACTAACGTATGCCACTTTTCTTGTTCTTCCTGCTGCAGTTTCAGGGAAGAGAAACTTTGAAGTGGACAAGAATCAATAGCACCATTTCATTCTTGCTCTAGGTCTGGTAGCTGCTCTTTGCTTCTGTGCTAAGCAGCTGAAGTCTCGTGGGATGAGACACGTGCTTCCGAGACACAGAAGCTGAGAGCTGAGCACAGCAAATGGGACTGGCAGGCGGCTCGGGAGATTACGTCCTTTCCTAAACTGGGACAACACCGGAGAATACAATGGGCACCCTATTTCCCTTAGCAATAATCACGTTCCCATGCAGGGGCAAAACTATTCAGCCCTTCAGCATTCATCATTTATTCAGTCAGGAAATGTATTATTGCCTCATAAAATGGCACACCTGTCTCATTGTCCATTAAATATTAACAGCAGCACCATGGAAATGAACTGTAATAGTTTTATGATTGTAATATTCTGGGTAAATCTTGTTACAGTGTAGTGTGGACGTCAACAAACAGAACGAAAGCATGAAAACATGCATCTTTCTCACACAAAAATTGCAGGCTGATGTCATTTAGACGCAACCACATCCTTCCGGCACAGGTAACAGTACGGAGCGCTCCTTCCTCCCTCAGTGCCGCGCTACAGAAATGGTAGCGCTTATCGCTTCTGAGGTATCTTCTTTTACCAGTCGATGCCAAAGCATTTGCCCGGGACCGCAAAAGGCCCCTGCAGCACGCTTCTTGCGGGGCCGGGGGAACCGAGGCGCAAGAAAAGGGGTGCAGAGACAAGCCCGGCACCCCAATGCCGGCTCCCGGCACCCGCTTTTCATGCCTCCTCGCTTCAGCCCCAGCGGGAAGCGGCAGCACAGAAATACCGCGCCAAAGGCAACCCCTGCCCCTTTCCGAGCCTGGCCCTCCCGTCCCTCTTCTGGATAAGCCTCCGGGTCAGGCTGGGAGTCTCCAGGCTTTCTTGGGGGCTTTCCAGTCGGTCCCAGGTTTAGCTGAACTGGGAAATCTGCAAGGACAGCGTTTGTCCTACCGCTGCTTCACTCCTCTTTCCCAGCCCTGCTGAAATGGAAGAGGCATGGGCGACGTTTCTGGTATCGCAGATGGGTAAGATTTTGCTGGAAGGAATGAAAAGGTCAAATTCGGTTCCCGGCACCGCTCCTGCGCTTGGGTAGCCCGTGGGGCCTTGCCAGGGTGCAGCTGCTTTGTGCGCAAAAGCCAGCCATTGCTTTTTTGCCCAGTTTTAGTCCTTTGTACAGTAATTTATTTAAAACACCCAAGCAAAGAAGTGGTTTATGTTAATTTTGTGGACCCAAATCAGTAATTAACGCCATAGACATGAAAGACAGAAAACCACTGAGGACTCAGTTTTGGGGTTTCTTCATCTTTCTCAAACAATTCCAGAAAGCAAAGCTTCAGACTGGAGTAGGGGGAGATATCCTGGGCCAGGTTAAACTGTCCTTATAAAGTGCTCTGCTCACTCCAGTGGTACCCAAATGGTGCAGCCTGGAACACGCTAAAAATTGAGCTGGGAAATGGTCACTTCAACTGAAATCTGTAAGTTCGTAAGCCTGTCAATAAAAGACTACCCCAGATATTTGGGAATAAAACCTTGCCTATATGCTACCTTCATACATTCTCTTATATGTTATTTCCTAAAAAAAAAGAAAAAAAAGTTTTAAAAGCACCACTTTTAGAAACACTTCAGTGAAGTGTTTATTTGATATTAGTTCTGTTTTTCATGTGAATAAGCCTGTAAGAAATTCAGACTTTTGTCATACTATGCATCTGCCAGACAGACCTTGATGGAGAAAATAAAAATTATGGTGAGTAAATTCTGGAAAGACAAAACCTGCCTGCAGCAGGTTTTCTGTACATCATAACAGTCCTTAAATAGAAGGTATATGAGAAGGAATATGTAACTGTCTAGTTTTTATTGCTTGCCTTGCTAGAGTTTATACCTGGGTATAGTTCCAGACTAAACTGCGTGTGGGAATTGGAGGGAAAGCGGGAATTTCACTGTTAAGGACGGATGTGTTTTGTAGAGATTTGGGGGCGGGGGAGTTGACAACACTTGGTGTTTGAAGGTGATCGGGGACTTGTCAGAGTCAGTTCCAGGACAGACGTTCGAGGGATTTTTATAACTATAGGGGCCGGATAAATGCTGTTCGGCACTATCCCAGGAGCTGGCTGAGCAATGAGGAGAAGATTTACAAATGTATTGTGTGAATAAATAACCTTGCAGCTGCTTACAGGGTAGCAGCTTTTGTTGCTTGAGCTGTTTGTAGAGTCACAGTGTTTGTTCCTTTAAAATATTTGTCTGAACTGAAATTGTAAGAGATGGTTGGTTTACTCGCTTTTTTTTTTTTTTTGTGCTAACTGCTCTTGAACGTTATCGTGACCCTTTTTCAGTCATCTAATCCAGGTGCTACAATTACGCAGTATAGCCCAGCACAGTAAAGCCAGTAAATAACCGGAGCAAACCACCTGCAAAGTAACTATGGGCAGACTACTACTACATACTACCCACCCAAAGCAGCTAGCAAATTTTTGCAACAAACTAAATTTACAGGCAAAAGTCGGAAAGATTTCATGACTGGTGTACAGTCCAAAGAAAAGAAAGAATGCCACAGAAATTCATGCAATGCTGGCTTCAATGATCTCAGTAACTTTTCTTCCAATATATGTTATTTATACACTATTTATTGAACTTGGCCTTAAAGTAGCACAAGAACCCATCAAGTACATTCTGTACCTTACAGAATTTATATTCTGTCATTAAAAAAGAGTATTAATGGATACTACAGTGTTTCAGATCATAAAGTTCAATTCCGGATTAATGAGGAACATGTATCAGCATTATATTATAGTTGGATAGACAAATTTTAAAGGATTTTCTTTCCGCACAAGATCAGTGTCACATTTAATGCCACAAAGGCCTCACACAAGTGTCAAAAATTAACTTCTTAATTTCTGAAAAAGCTGTTGCTTAATGAGTTACTTATACACAGTTTGGAAGACAAAAAGGGAGAATATGGAGCTGAGTTCTATGTAACTGCTCTGTGGCTGAAAAATGTAAACAAATAAAAAAATAGGAGCAATAATCCAGTTCAGTTGTGTCTAATGGCAGATAATGTCAGTGATAAGTACCGTAATATGTTCTGCCTTCTTATCTGGAAAGACCACAAATAATGACTAACTGCTGATAAAAATAACAATTCCCTTCGCAGACTTGCTTTTTCCCCTCCAACTCTGTGCGGACTCTGTGAACAAGAGCCCTGTGACGATGATGACTTCTGAGTAACTTATGTGTTGCCTTGGAATAAATTTTTAATTTATGACTGTGTTGATTACCCTGGCTGAAGGGGAAAAAGCTGGGAGCTCCCAAACCCCCACCTCCTCTGCTTTTTCATCCTCCGATGTTTTATTTTCCCAGCAGTCCAGCTGTGCTCTCCTCATACTGTATGTATTGTCAGGATTATCTTCAGCCATGTGAACTATAAACACGGCTCGCTGCAGCCCAGCTAACGGCGTGGCAGAGGGCCAAGAAGGAAAACCGTCCTCTCGGCCTGAGAGGCGTCTGGAAAACAGACCCGGGAAGGGCCTTTCCCTCACTCTGCTGCAAGACCTCCGACACCACAATGTCAAAGTAAAGCCCCACAGTAACAGAGCAGCTGTTTCTCGGTGATGGGATACCCCCAGGTAATCATGATGACCACAAGGATTTCTTCTTTCTTTTTTTTTCTTTTTCTTTTTTTTTTTTAAAGTTATGAGAGAAAGAAAGACTTGTCCCCATTTCCCACCGGAGGTGGGCATGTTCTTCAGCAACACGTTTTCCGAGACCGAAAAGCAGATCTTGCGGCACTCAGTTTCCAGTCGCTATGAATTTGGGTAACGCAGTTGCTCTGTGTCTCAGGTTCCTCACAAGTAAACATGGAAAGCAAATCCTCCCACTGGTTTGTAATGGGTCCTTCTAGCTGTAACGTCCAGTGCTGAGCTTACTGCCACGGGGACGTATTTTATTTTACTGAAGTCTGTCCGAAGAGTAAGGATATGGTCCACAAAGGTTTGAAAACACTTAACGCTCCTGTGGAAAACTAATTCCCTTTAAAATTATGGGGTAGTAGAGGCCAAAGTGGGAATTAAGACCATAAAGAGTTCTCAGTATCTATGTCTGTGGTGCTACTGATATAATAAGGCGTACCAAGGCTAGTCACTAATTAAAAGAGAATAGTTTTCTGATTAATGGGCAGCACCAGATGGCACCAACGGAGGTGCCTTTTTTAGCTTTGCTTAGCCATTCTTCAAAAAATGCTTATTTCAGGCATGGTGGTGAAATTCTCTTCCGCAGGGTATCACCTATAAATGTATGTTCCCTCCACAAATTCCTCAAGTGCCTGGGCAGCAGCGTTCAGAATAGAGCAGCTTATCAACCTTAATGGGAGTCGTCTTTAACGCTCGAACCGTATTTTTGCTTCCTTACGTCACAGGCACTTACTTCACAGTTCGGTGAAGGAGAGAGAAGGGCTCCATCCCCAGCCCCGGCTACTGACGTGCCGCCCGGCCATGCCGGCGCTGGAGTCGGCGGTGTTGGAGCACGTGTTGGAGTCCTGTCTCCAACAACCCCTCGCATGTGTCTAAACTTTAGACTAGATTAAAGGTCAAACTTTGCTTCTGCCTTTTTTTGCCTCGGAGAGCTGATGTCCTCGGGCAAGCCAGCTATTATGTTTTATTTCATCGGTTAGTGGCAAGCAGCCGTACTGCTTAGCGTACTTAACGAGGAGGCCAGGCAGTAATGCTTTGTATACAACTGTTATATGCAGCACTAAGGCAAGTAATTGCCCGTGAAAAACAGTATCTTGTAAAAAGGGAGGGGAAAAGCCGCCTCCCTTGAAGAAAAAATGAGGAGCGCAGTACTTCCTTTTAGTCATTGCTAAAAACATTCCCCTTTCGGGTCCTTCAAGGCCAGAAAATCATTTACCAAAAATATTCGGGAAGTAATCCACAGTGATATCCACTACTGTTTACTGAAAATTTGCAACTGACTGTTGCAAATATACATGAAGAATACCCGTGTAAAAGGCAGGCGGCTGCACACAGTGCTGTCTTTAATACCCGTCCTGGTGTGCCCACAGGTAATTTAAAAGATAATGCGAGCTGATGTTCCCAATAGTTTCCTGTAAGTTCTGTAGTGGAAGACTTTTGTTCAGCTTTTCTTTGACTGCAGAATACTACATTTCTACAAACAGGTGGGAGAAAAGCCCTTGGTATATGCTTATTCCTGATAAAACCTCAGCTTCACTCTTGCTGAAGCCAACCACGGCAAGAGCAGGAGGGAGGCTTTCGGAAAGACGGAGCAGCTTAACGCAAGGCCAGCTCACGCCGAGCCGTTCCTCGGGAAACTGAGCGTGCCGGCGCGAACGGCAGGAAGAGTGGTACCCCTCCCAAGCTGAGTTTCATTACCTAATTTGTCTCCAGTCTTTTTTGACAGGAACACAGGGTGAGTTCTGAAGAACACAAAGGCGTTAAAACCGAGGACACGTGAGCATCTGTCTGATTCACTCCGCCGAAGAGATGATACCCCGGCCCAACGAAAGGCCTCTGGCGCGCTACCCTGAGCGCCTTCTCTGTTACAGTAATGGTAGGCCGTGACGCAAAGCGTTTCTCAGGCGTCGCTTTACTCAAGCAAGACGTTTCTGTCTCTGCTGTAAACCAGTGACACCTGAAGGCCGCCCTGCCAGGCTTTCTCCTGTGCTGGCGGGTAACCTGCTCGTGCACACAGGTATGCGACAGGCCGGGAGGGCGCTTGGACCTGGAGGCGCTGGAGGCTCGCAGTACGCGTTGCGCAGGTTACAGCACGGGCACAGCGGCCCTGCACGGAGCCCCGCTCCGTGCCAGCGCTGTGGACCGGGTGCCAGGCAGCGCCTGACTCCATTTGCAGCTTCGCTGGCTTCGGCGAGGGTGTTCCCGGTGCGCTGTTGGTCAGCGCCGCTGGTCTGAAAAGATCTGGTCCTGTATAAAAGTGTTAGGGCCCCCTATGAGAAGGTGTATTAATTCCTCTGGAACAGCCCATTGGATAAATTCTGTTTGTATGTGTCAGATGGCACTCATTGCGCCTGAACCAAGCTGTCTAAACGTAGAGGAAGCTAGTCCTGTGTAGTCTGTAGGGGAGGTCGTCCCATCCTAAGGTCCTCACTGACTGTAGAGGCAATTTAGACAGTCATTTGGCGTTAGACTTGTAACCTTGGGGTGGCCAAAGCCGGTTGAGATAAATCCCCTCCATCCTGTCCTTAATAATTTACACACACAAATTACACACACACAAATAAAAACATTTACATATGTATATATGTTATATATGTTCTGATGTATTTAAGTTTTATATGTATCTTAGATATGTGTATCAGCATTACTGAAATCCATGTAACAAGCTATTTCCCATGTAGTGTACTACTGCAAATACGGATACACCTGGCAAAAATTGTAACACGCATTTAATGGTGTTACACTTTTTTTTGTTTCTGATTCTTCTTTTGATCTACAGGAAGTTACCCGGTACTTAGAAATAAAAGAATAAATAAAATAAAATAAAATAAAATAAA
>NW_010542282.1:0-6904 GCF_000687285.1 Phaethon lepturus
GGAATGCAAATAAATCCCCTCTTTTCTTCTTGGTAATTTGTTTCTGCGCAGAATAAATTGAATATGTAATTTCATTTTCTCTCTCGGAGCATTAACAACCTTGGAATTGTTCGGATTCACAATGAAGACAACAAACAAGTAATTACCGACAAACTGATACCGCTATTGAGAAGAGAATGCAATTGATTTTAATTCTCCTCAGCCCTGTTTACTCTCCCATTGCATTAGGCATAATAAAGTGTTACAGTAGATTATGTTCTGTTGTAAAGTAGTTCTTATCAGACACCACAAACTGCCTCCTTATTAGAGAACATGCCTACGCCATTACGCTCTTGACGCAGCGGCAAAGGGGTGCGCTGCCTCCGGCGTGGCTGCCTGCCCGCAGCAGGGACTGACATCCCTGGACGGGAGACGGGAGCTGCCACGTCCATGGTCCTCCTCGCGCCAGCTGCTCCCACCCAAGGCTGCTCCTCCTCGAGGGACCCTTTCTTGCGCATTACTTGGAAATGCTACCTTGGACGCCAGGCTGTTCTCCGCCTTTCCACCATCCAGGAGCTTTGCAGCATAATAAAGGAAGATGCAGAGCCGTTAGGGACAGTCACTGGGACCTTCGAGCAAAGTTTTGGCCTGGGTTGTATTTTTAGTGATTTCACAAAGTGATCGCCATAAGGTTGTGGGACTGCAATTAATTAGAATGGAATTGTTCATGATGCAAAATTTGGTGTACAAAAATGGTACAGCAGCTTACGGTGCATCCTTCAAAAGGCGGACCATCCGGACCCTGTTTCTTTTGCCAGCAGAGTCTTGTCTCCCAGGGAAGGCAGGACTCCCAGTTTCAGCCCCTGGCTTAGTCACTGTTTGGAAAGATGACCTTCATATTTCCATGCCTCAGTGCTTCTGCGTGTTGAAGAAAAACAGAAATCTTTCCCTCTCTCCCCAGAGGTGTGAAAATTTGACCAAAATTTCTGTGGTCAGTCTGTACTGTCACTGGTTTACAAGAAGAGGAGTGTGGTGAGCACAGCTTTCCAGCTTGGAAAGGATGCTCTCGTGGGTAGGCACAGATTATTTCAGTGCTTGTGGAAGGATCATAGGAACATGGAAGTGTCGGTGTGCAGGGACCTCCGAGGTCTCCAGTCCAGCATCCCACTCTGGGCAGGGTGGTCATCAGCATTTGGTCAGGTCAGCCATGGATCCGGAAAAATCCCAAGGATGGAGAGAGATCACAGTGCCTCTCTGGGTAAAGCCTTCCCTCCCTTAACCGCTCTCATGGTGAAGACATTTCCCAGTTGCAGTCTGTAACCACCACCTCCTGTCCCTTCCTTGTGCCCCGCCGGCTCTGTCCTCGCTGTAAGCAGCCGCTGGGCAGCGCGGTACTGCTGTCCGATCCACCCCCAGCCTCCCCTTCAGCAGGGGGAAGCCCCCTCCCTCCCCACCCGAGCAATTTGCTGCCGAAGGGGAGCGGCTATCGCCACAAATCCTGACATCCCAGTGCAGCCACTCTAAAGCAAAAGGGCACAAATTCCCCGGCAGTGACCTCTGGCCCCGGGCCCTGAAGCAGGAGCGGGGAAGTTCAGGAGGTGACGTTTGCCCCGCGCCCGCATCCCGCCTCCTCCCCGCTCCCCGGCTCTCCGCAGCAGCTGGCCGGGCTTGCGGGGCTGGGGAGGATGTGGTACCCATTCCGGAGGCTGAGGGATGCTCAGGAGTTCGCCGCATGCTGCTTCAGAGAGGTTTATGCTCCTTCTTCATAAGCTCACCCAGGACACAACTCCAAGACAGATGTTAGAAATGCCTCCCGCCACTGTTTTCATTGCCTCAGCGCAATTTCTGGGGCTGTCTCCTAAGAAGTTTCTGCAAGAAATTCTTGGAACATGTTTAAAATGAGCCTTTTTCCGTGTTCATGCTGTTTTCTGAGATGTGCCTTCACTTCTATCAGATCTTAACAGACGGTTGACGTTCTGCACTAAATTAGACCCTCGTGTTACGTGCAAAGTCCACCAGCTCTCAAAAGAATCTTTCTGAACGTAATTAATTATTAAGGAAAGTCTAAATTGTGAATGATTGTTAAAGGAGGCATTGTCTCATCTTAATTATCTCTGCAGAGGTTTTTCTGGTCTTTCTGAGTTTGGTAAGAAAATTGCTTGAGCACTGTCAGATAACCAAGTTCCCAATTAATATAACTAATGTTTACACATAGATGGCTCTTTATTTTAGTAAGCAATCGCAGCATTAAGTGACCTTGCTAAACTCATATATTAAGTATCTCTCTCGCAGGACACAGATATACTGATTTTATTATACAAATATTCATCTTTATTACAAAATATTCCCAAAATAAGCTCTTTGAAGAGGCTTCTCATTTGATAAAGAACATAGGTTGCCACACTGAGGAAAAGACATTATCGTCTAATTAAGCACCAAAATTATCCAATAGAATTACTTCGTATCGCCTTCAAAATATTTTCTTCCTTTGAATTCCCAAAGAACACAAAAAATGGAGAGTGCAAGGTGTTACCGAGAAATAAATCCTCTTAAGACAAAATCTGCAGTCCTTCATGAGCAGGCTTAGGCGAAAGCATTGGGCTTTTTGTGCAAAGGAAAGTCTTCTTACAGAGCTCAGTAATTCTGAACCAACTTCTCGGTTTCCTCCCGTCTCTTGCAGGCAGGGGTACTTTCTAAAGCACAACTCTTGCAGCGTCTGCCATGTGTAGCCGAGTGTTTTCCACTTCAGCAGGTGCTTTCTGTCAGGTTGCTGTAGCCCGTTTATAGGTGAGATGATGCTGGCCAGGTTTTTATGTTTGGCCAACCATCCCCCGGTCTGCAGGCTAACAACTGTTGTCAGTTTAGAACAGGTAATTAAAAAGCTCTACCCGCTGTTCTTTAGGCAGCACGGTGCCTATGCCCACCCTGATGTGCATCAGTCACTGGCATGAAAGGACTCGTCTACAAGAAAGCCTCGGAGGCGTGCAGAGCCGTCAGCCCGATTCCTAGACCACCAGCAGCAGCAGCAGGGGTGGAGGGAGGTCTGGCACAAAGAATAGAAACCTCCTGAAACAGGAGGCCTGAACATTTTGCTCACTCAAACACTCAGACAAAGCCCTGGGCAGCCACTTCCAGGGACTCTTGGGTCCATTTGAACGGTTGAGTCAGCAGAGGTGAGCCAGGTCATAACACCACGACCCAGCACTAGCAGAGCGTCATCACCATTGCATCAACAGCCGTTTGGTGCCAACGCCGAGGTGTCTCCTGCAACCTGCTGCAGCACAGCAGGCCCCGAGCCAAGCCGAGGGGGCAGGCAGAGTCCAGCTCCCAGCTGCTGAGGCACCCCAAAGCCAGCAGAAGGACACGTCCACCCAGTCTGGGAGACCTGTCACCTGAGGAGCCCACTCCTGTTCCCACCTCACCATTTGCGTGCCAGCCCTTGAGCCATGCTGGACCCAACAAACCCTTGGGTGTCCCTGGTCCACCCAGGCTGTCTGCAGCCACCCAGGGCTAAGCTGTCTTAACAGCCAGTGTGGAGAGAGTGGCCTGTCTCAAGGGTGACCCACCTTATCTACCTCCCACATCTACCGTAGGATGGGACACACCATCCCAAGAGGAGGAGTCTGCGTCCTTCCAGGGACCACAGGGGACTCCTGAACAGTAGACTTAAACTTTGATCCCTATCTTTTCGCGTGCTAAATTTGGGTGAATGGATCCCACTCTCTGTATGTTGCGTGTATGAAACATTTTAAAAAACCCTCCTTTTTTAAACTATTAAAATAAAAATAGAATTATGACACATAACCCTAAGGTATAATTATATTATAATTTAATAAATGAAAAATATTTACAAAATTCACACTAAATCCTTGCAGCCAAGGAGCTGAGGAGTCACTGAGAGCTAAGCTAGTGCAGGTGAAGGAAGGAGACTCTCACAGGGAGGGCTGGAAAAAAAAGTTTTCATAATATTGCCCAGAGCTGGCAAAGCCAGCAACGTTTATCAAGGAAGCAAGCAAGTTTCTCTGCAGAAGAGTGTAGATGCCTGAGGATGACTTCTACTAGTTCTCATGTTTTGAAGAACATAGTAACCAGAAGCTGCCTGTTTACACATTTTTGCAAACAATATAGCAATTGTTTGATAAATCGATTTTAAATGCAGACCAAGCCTAGACAGATTTTTCCCTGTATCCGGTTAATTTAAAGTCTATTTAACAATGTTAGTTTAATGTATTTTCATTGAATTTTAATTTGTATTCAAGTGAGTTTAACACAAATGATCCATTAAAGATGCATAATTTAATGTGAATAATGTAAATAATAATTTAATTTAAAATTTACAAACTAAAAACCCTAGTAAATGTATGTTAAGCTATCTAACTATTTAAATAAATGCTCATAAAGAAAATATTTCATTCCTGGTAGCAGTATGAAGTGCAAGACTACATGATGGTATTTATTAACATACCCTAAAAGTTATTGACTATGAGGGGGGAAAAAAATTATCATTCTTGAAGACAATGACCTCCAATCCTTCTCACTGCAAATTATTTTCTTCATCTCTGTTGCATAGACAAAACTGGCTCACTAGGATGCTGAGACATACTGTTTCATCGGAGCATCTTCAATTCACAAGGAATTTCTCCTTCCCTCACAAATTCCTTCTTCTCACGTTTGACTCATCTTCTTAACCTTCACCTCAGACCCCAACTTGGCGCAGGAATCAGGTCAAAATAGAAAAGTGCACACAAAAGGAACACAACAGAGGAAAGGATGGTGAAAGAAGAGCATAGTGGAGAAGCTAAGGGTAGAAGCACAGATGATGCTTCTCGGTAAGGTGGCAGATAATTGGAAGAAATTCAAGTAAGAGTTTGTCTTTTCATGAAGATTAATGGAGATACTTGAAAAATGAACAAAACATAAGTATGTTAGTTGAAGAAGAGCAGTATGAAAGATAAGTGTCACGTGAGGAATTGGAAAGGTTGCAAAGAGTGAACTCTAAAGTGAGTCCCAGTTTTGTGGAGTTCTGAATTTGAGAAAATTACCATGGGGATCGAACCCTGGAAAACTGGATCCTCACTTAAATTTAGCAAAACTGCAACAGTCTCCTGGTTGCAAGACAGTGTCGGATCATCTTAAGGACTTTGGGAGGGAAAGACAATGAAGCTGCAGGTGACTGAGTTATCAAAATGCAAGGAGTGTGCAGCAGAAAATCAAAAGAGCGTATTCCAAGGACAGGACAGCAACAAACAATTAGAGAAGCCTGTGAGGAGCTGAAGAAAGGATATTTTATAAAAAAAGAACAACATAGATAGTGCCAGCTTTTGGACAGAAGCATAATACCTGCAAAAAAATTGTCGTTTTACAAAAGCCTGAAGGAATGAAAATACCAAAACAGAAAGAAATCACAGAGGATGAAGGAAGGAACAAAATTATGGGTAGAAAGCTTTCAAGCTATAACTGTATCCAGTGATCAGGCTGTCATGCTAAACAGGCATTAAATCTTTGGTTTTTATTTCAGCACTGACCAGCGGTGTAAGGACATCCCACTGCATCTGAAAGTGCAAAAGCCATGGGTGAGAAAGCCTGGCCAGACTGAAGACGTCTAAAATTCAAATCAGACAACAAGAAAATAGTTTCTACTGTGGGACTCTATGAGCCGACTTAGAGGTGTAACAAAATCTTATGAGGATCATTTGGTAATTGTTTTGGGCTGAGAATGTTTCCTCTACAGAGAGTGGGATTCATGTCACCTCATTGTAGAAAGCAACATCTGAGCTAGTCACCTTCGACTCCCTTGACAACCAGGGGAGAGAACAGACACTTCTGGAGCATGATTCATCTGCCCCAACATAGACGCCTACCTAAGGATGAGATGAATGTACATTAAAATGCCTAGAGCTTCTGTCAACTATAAAGGGAATCTGGATTAGCTCAGAAGTAAATATTTGCATTGAAGACATCTAAATCTGTTGGATGAATTCTGCCCTGGGTCTCTCAGACAGAAATTACACTGCTAGGGACATAACCTCACAAAGCAAGAAAGAAAAGAGGGAGATGAAGGGAAAGCAGAACGAAGGAAAACTATTATCATGATAAAGGAGAAGTTGAATTCCTGGGAAGGAGACAAATACTACAAAGGAAACACAAAACAATTTTTGATACTGCTACAAACGAGGTGGAAAGAAAAAGTAGAGCTAACTCCAAACTGTGATATCATGCAGGTAAATGGGCTCTGAAAGAATCAGCTTTGTGTTGAGCCCAGGTTGTTTGGTTATGCGAAGAAAAATCAGAGTGGTGTTGCTGCTCCGATAGAGAAAATTGGACTCATTAGTGAATGCAACTGCTAGATACGCCATTTAGTGCATACCTGAGGTATCTGTGGGACAGCCGACACTAGAGGTGGCAGTGACAGGCAGCAGACAGCACTGGTCTGTCATGTCAGTACATGTTCTGCAGAAATTTGGTGTGAAGCCTCTTGCACCAAGCCCAGGGTAATGTGGTCTAACAACTGGGTGGGAAAAGGGAGTGCGTTCTTAAAAAGGACCTTTGAGATGTTTGTAGAGTCTAGTTTGGCATTACTAGAGTATGGGATGGCACCCTTGATACTGTCACTGATAACCTACTAAAATATCATATGTTTGGAATAAACCTGCCAGATTACACAAACACTGATGGCAAATGCAGAGGTATGGCACGCTCCTGTGAGCGCTACAAAAAACTAGAGAAGAAAATATTCTATGTTAAAAGGTCTCTTCAGCTGAAGCTTTTGCAGCCCTGAGACAGTGACAAATGAAGTGTCAAAGTGGAGGGCAGAAAAGCCACTTGCATAAAGTTACTGCGTACTCTTACCTAAAGGAGGCCAGTCCTACCTCAGATCCTAAAGCAGGGCACACCTACAAGTGCCATATTTAGTGTCTTCAGCAGG
>NW_010542282.1:6935-21583 GCF_000687285.1 Phaethon lepturus
AGGCATTACACGGGGTACACGGTACATGAATTCAAGATCCCACACAGAGTGAGAGTCCCCTCTGCAGACCAACACTTAAGATGATCACATATGGATTGAACCCTGTTGAAACAGTCTTGAGCTACCACTACTGTTTGCTCGCTCTCGAGACAAGGTCAAGGTCCTGACTTCCAGGACAATCAAATCATTCCTGGTAGAGCCACCACATGTGCCGCTAATCCCCAGCACCTCTAGTTCAGGGAAAAGTGGGACTGAACATTACTGCTGCTCGCAGGTTGGACTGGGATGCACTTCCACCCAGCAAGGAATGAACGTGGATGACCCTACTTTCATTTTCCAGGCTGTGGAGCGTATTCTGCCCCAGGCCAGGGATACATGAACGTTAATCTTCCCCTCTCCTATTCAGACATATTTCTGGCACAGAGCCAGCAAAACTAAAGAACAGTAAATTGTTATTATTTGCCCAGTGTTTCAAGAAATCATGTGGCCAAGCTGGGAAGGGAACCAGAGACCTGTTTCCTTGTCCAATCTTTTAACTCTTACAGCTACGTACCCACTATAAAACTCAAAATAAAGTCCTTGGAATCCCCAGTAAATCCAGTCTCCTTTGGAACAACATGAGAAATATCTCTTTGTGGTGACTTTTCCCTCAACATCCTGCTTCAGAAGGCACTGGGTCCCCCATTCCCTTGGCCTGGGCTTTATTCATTCTGGAGCGAGCTGTTTTTCCATCTCAGTGTTATGAAATATCTTTACCACACCTCTGTAGATTAGATATCGTTATTAATCAACCGTATGTATCATTAAAAAAAATGAGATGAGGTTAGTTAGAGGAGACCTACTTTCTTTGAGGTTGTTGACTAGGGATAAATGTATTCCCACTCTTTCTTGACAGAATCTCATCTCAGCTTTTATAGTGCTTCTATGATTGGGGTCAATCTCTCAAGGCATTTGCCCATCGGCACTTTGGCAGACCATTAGCACTCTTCTGACCTTTAGCAATCTCCCAGCATTTGCAGGCCTACTGGCAGTTCATACGCTTGGCCAAGGGAACCAGCTCTTTCAGGACTCTTCAGCACAGGTTTTCTACGCATGCTGAGATAAATATCTCCACTGATGACAAATACTGTTTAACATCATCCTCAGCTGCCAAGGTACCGGAAAATAGTTCATCCTCCTCATGTACTATTCACCCCACTTCTTCCCAAATTCAGAACAGATTTATTTCTTTATATACTTCAAAATTTATGCTTTATTATCCCTTTGTTGTGCCAGCCACAGATTTTCCCAGATGCTTCAGCTTGTTATCTTCAGTTCATAACTTCTAACATATATTAATTACCATCATCAGCATTTCTATGGCTTTATTATTTCTTTATTATTTTTTACTTGTGTAGTTGCTTTATTTGTGTGCTTCCTTTTTGCATTCCACAGTCAGCCCCTTGGGTAAGAAGGGTAAAAACGAGAGAGGCCAGACAGAGGGGCCCAGCCTCCACACCACATCTTCTGCACAGGGATCTCCTGGCACTCCCTGGATGTTTCTCCACCGACATAAGTAGCAACTGTACAGTAATAAAACCCCGTACTCTGATCTGGAGTGTTTCAGCTCTAGTTTCTTACTGTCATGTGGGAACAGACCCCAAGAACATATCTGGTGCAGGAGAGGAGTCACCAAAGGGCAATGGTCTGTGGAGCAGTAGAGGCACGGGGATAACGTATGCCCAGGGACCCCATCCCCCTGCATGCATGGGTTAGCACAGCCTCCACCACCCCCCCTGCTTCCCCGTGGGGCTTCCATCCACAGAACAGCCTAGAAGTCAATAGGTGAGCTTTTTGGGGGTGGCTGATGCTCTGGGTGACAGGTCTCTATGTGGTCATGGGCAGCTGCCAGCTCTCCCATTGCCAGGACTGTCCCCTGACCTGGGCAAGCCAAAGCCCCGTGCCCAGCCGTTGAGTGAAAGACTTGAAGCTGAGACCTTTACAGCGTCTACCACCGATGAGCATAGGATGAGAGGGGATGCCTGTGTATTACCTGTGCACACATCAACGAACAGCAACAGCAGGCGATCAGCTATGGGAAGAACCGAGTCGTTATTAACATCTTGTTATTGTGTAGATGAAGCACCAACACAGCCAAGCCTCCCAGGCAGTCAGAAGGAAGCCAAAGATCTGGCTGCCGGCTGTGCCTCCAGATGCCTTCCTAAAAGAGAGCAACAACTGCTGTGTTGTATGTTGTCGCTTGCCCTTAGACTGCCTGTAAAGCCTCCCATACTCTACGGTGATGCAGAAGTGGGATGAAGAACCATGCACGTGATCATTTTCAGATCTGGCAGCTCCTGGGAGTGGCTGCCTTCATTCTGAGCAGCAAAACAAGACTAAGAAATGTCAAATTGTGAAAAGATCTAACCGAGGACACGAGTTATTTCCTGGGGCAGATGTAGTCACACAACTGCTTGGTCTCAGCTCAGAGTGCAGCTTGGCTTACGGGATTGTAAAAAGAACAAATTCTCTCTTCCTATGATCTTGACATGAGATACTGGTGAGAGATCAAGGGGAGCCCAAGGAGCAGGGGGAAAGACGAATGAGCGTTTTCCATACAAGAGTTTAAAACAGGATGATTTTTTTCTCCTGAAAATGAAACATAAAGCTCCAAGTTTGCAGCCAGCTGTAAACACCACAGAGAGGAAGGAGCTATAAGAGGTACCTCCAGAGACCAGTGCAGCTTCTTGTTTCTACCATGGCCATGAATTTCTGGAGACTCACTGGTGAGGAAGCTGCTCTCCTGCACACACTCAGGTCCCATGTCACACAGGTGATCACCTCTGCCTGTGGCCGACCTGTCACTATTTCTGATGGAGGTCTCACCACTGCCCAGGCAGAAGTGGCAGTGTTGTGTAGCTTCAGGGTAGCCCCAGATCAGCAGAGACCTGAAGTAAACGTGTTTGTCTAACAGCCAAGTGATGGTCAGAACAATGTCCAATGGCCAGACATGACTGAGCGTCCTAGGTACATGTCTCACCCACAGAAATGGTCTACACTGCCCTGGTGCAGGTTGAGGAACAGGACAGAGCCCCTTTGTGCTCCTTCCTCAGCAATGTGATCTTCCTGACTTGTGTTCATGTTAGCTCTGAAGCCTCAGATCTTTTTCTGCAGAAAACAGAAAAGCAGCCCATTCTTGGTCAGTCTTTCCATTTTGTTGAGAACCTTTCAAATCCTGATCCCATGCTCCAACACCCTGCAGCCCTGCCCACCTGATTTCATCTGCAGACGTACGAAGTGTTTTCTCTGTTCCATCACCCACATCTGGAACACAAATACTGGATAACCAAACCCAAATCAGACCATGAATATGTTCATTTAGCATTTTCTTCTATTTTTATTAGGGTACCACTGATAATAATTGCAGCGGTCCATATCTTCTTTACAACAGTCTTCACTCAGAGGAAAACTAACAGCTATGATGGTACTGACAACAGGGGGAAGTTTTCAGCTTTTAACAGAGGAAGAACAAGCCAGAGATTGTGCAGATGACTGAGCTGTTCACATCTTTTGAATCTAACTTAAAAACAGTTTAACTGAAAGCTTAAGAAGATTTCAAGAACCTGAAAGTCTGACAAATTCACAAAGCATTACTGATTCTGAGAGTGTTTTTGAGCAGCCCTATTTAAAGCCATCCTTGGATGAAAAGCTCGTCCTGGTGGAGACAGCAGACACTCTCCCAGTGAGGTCAGAGACATCAGGGTTTAGGCTAAAACATAAAATAAAACCAGCAGAAATGGCAGGGGGCAATGCCCAGCATTTGCCGGAAAAAGACTCACACTATAAGTTTCCCAAGGACATGAAAGTCCAGCTCGGTAGATGCCATGTGATCACTCACAAAACAAGTAAAGTCAGGAAAACTGGATGTGGCCAGAGGACAAGGGCCTGCTGACACCATGCCGAGTTGTGCTGAGATGGCAGCTGGTAAATAAGGGACTGGAAATGAATGGTCCAGGATTGCCTGCTAGAAAAGAAGCTCAGCCGAACAAGAGGGTGGGCTGGTCTTTTGGAGCGGTTCCACTCACAAGCACTTAGTATATTCACTGGGCAAGGTCAAAAGCCCAGGTGTGCCTCGCCTTGCCTCTCCTCCCCACCACTCTCAAACTGCATTCAGCTAACACGTGGAGGACCTCCTCTGTCCCAGTAAGCACTAATTATCCCATGGAGAGGGATGGCAGGAGAATGCTACTACCACAGGCCATCTCAACGTTAGACCCTAACAAGGACAGGAACTAAGGTCTCACCCACTTCAGATGAAAACCTTAGTGTCTGCCATCGCTCCTGTGATCCCATTTTGTGGCTATCCTGTTCAGGCAAAAGGTGGTGTAAGGACCAGTGGGGTAAGGCAGGAATGAGGCTTCGGGCAGCTGTGCATGTTGCCAGGGCTTTTCTCACCATGCACACTTATTGCAGCTGGGACTCGGGCATCTCTGGGATTACTACAAGCCCAACTCTCAAGAGGCTTAAATGAGGTTGGAGGAATGCTACTGATGCCTAAGTTTAGGTGTCTAAATGCGATGTGAACTCAGCCAGTTGCCTTTAGCATATCAATGCTGATATACACCTCTGGAAGAGTGGAAAACCAAGTCTGGTGGCCTGGGAGCTTGGAAGAGAAGAGCGAGCTCATGTGAAAGCTCAAAGGGTCAGAGGTAGGTGGCAGTTCCCCAACCTCTTTCCCCAGCCTGCCAATGCAAATTATTTTCTCCTGACTTTAGCTTTCAGGACAGGAAAGCCATCCTAGACAAAAGATACCTGCAGCTCTCAAAGCCCTGGCATAGTTGTCTGGAGTCTAAGCCCATAACAGAAGTTATGATCTAGCCCTGGCTGGATTATATTGGCTCAACCAGAGTAAGTGCCAGGGACAGGAAGAGACAAGAGTTATGGCTCCCAGCAGTAGGAGGGCTGATGAGTGTGGAGGGTCTGAGCAATGGTGTGAGGTCCAGCCATGCTCTGGGGATATTTCACCTTACCGCCTCTTGCCTCACCGGGGAAACAAAAGAGATACAGATGCTGGGTTATAAATTTTAAAGCAATTTTGCTGTGAACCTCCTTTTGAATTTAGAAGTAAATCCTTCATATAAATGGATTGAGAAATTCTTCATCTGAAGTAATCTATCTCTTGATAGGACATCCTGACACCAGCTGAGTCAATCCCACGTCCATTGTTGATTTGAGTGTGTTCATCCAAGGCTGACATGACATTTCTTTTGTTGACAGAGCTCGTATGTTACAGTAGCCTGTCCTTCATATTTCTCTGTCTTTCACTGCTTTAGCAGCTGCACACCAGGAGAAACTGATGCATCATTTCATTTTTTCAAGGTCCGTTTCCTAGACATTCCTTTCTCCAGGTAAGAGCAACATTTGTGTGTTCATCCTAGATTTCAACTGGAGAAAGATTTACCCTGGAGATGATTCTTCAAAGGCCAATACAGCAAAATCCTCCAAAGCACTGGTGCACCTGATTTTAATTTCAGAAGCAGATACCTAATAATGATATTATTCAGCACCTTCTATCCCAAAGGATTCTTCTCAAGAGCTAGACTTTGAAAGACAGCTCTACAGGTGGATCTGGATGAGCAACATAGACAGGTCTTCATGCTCCACGGCATTTCTGGGAAGGAACATGACAGCTAATTTGAACTTTGTCATATCAAATTCCAAATCTCACACAGATTGCTGAGATGAGGATTCAAGCAGACAGCTCTGCTCTTTTAGCATGATGGGATCTTCTTCACTGAAGGCAAATCTCATTTGTGCAAGAAATGTAGCTGTCCTAGAAGTCCAGACTGGAACAAACCCTCAACTCTGGCTCGGGATGCTGGGAAAGAGCTCTGGGAAATTATGACCACATCCTGGTCCTGTCCTTTTGTCCTAGACACTCCCTGCAGAGGCTTCTAGGGACAGCATGCGGGGCCAGCTGGATCTCTGGTCTCGCCTGACACTGATAACTTCTTGTATTACCACCTTATACAGACACGGATCAGTAATGACATAGCTATGAGCACAAATACTGCTTTGCAGGTTGTTCCCTTGGGAGAATCATCATCAACAACAACAACAAAAACCCAAAAAAACCCACATGCAGCAAGTATTTGACACAGGGATTGGTGCACAGGCCTCCTCTGAAATCAGAAGTGCGGCAGGGCTGAAAACTGCGATGAACAGAGGACAGGGGAAGGGCAAACAGAGACACTGCAAAGATTATTTGGGTTCCGTGGTGCTGCCTTCTTGTACCTGCACCCCAGATGCCTAAACACGAGCACAAGGTAATGCTTCACTAACTGCTTTCTGCCGTGCAGCAGAACTTCCTGACCTTTAAATCACGCTTACCCACGAGTGAAGTCACCCCAGCAGCTTGAAACATATTTTCTAAAAGTTACTGAATAAGATTTAAATTATGACTGATCAGTGCTAAGTGTTGCATGTCCACACAGGAACACACTGAGCAACTACTGCTGCCCATGGTGGTGCCACCAGTGCCACCCTCTTGAGGAAGCCATGATCCTGGGCTGATGACATGTGATGATGATGTTTCTGGATGTGTCGCTGAGAGCAAATACTAAAGCTGGGACTTCCTGCTCTCAAATCCCTCCCGTCTGAGCAAGAAGCCTCACGTTGGCTCTGGCAGTACAGCTCATCAGCCTCTGGATGTGTCCCACCCACGCCGTATCAGCAGCGAGGGGCTCTGCTTGGCAGCGACAGTTTGTCGCTGGGTGACTATGCTCGTGGCATGGGTAGGACAGAGGAGCTGGAGCTGGCAAGAGCTTACCGTGGGATCCCGCTGCATCGTCCTTGGAGAGCTGCCATCTTTTTCATTTGCTGGGGAGTTTCTGCTCTCCTGAGCTTGCAAGACAGATAAAGCTCAGGAAAAACCCTAAATTGCCATTTCCAAAGCAGAGGTGAAGGACAGGTGAGAGAGAGCTACCAAGAGGCTCTGCCCTGCCCGGGGGGCTGCTCCCCAGCGTGCGTCAGGCGCGGTGCTCCGACGGCGCTGGCAGGGACCCCTCACGCTGGCTGCATCTCACCCTGCCCGACGCACTACAGGCTGTGCGCTGCCCACCTGTGTGCAGCCCCGCTTACTGGAGACCCGGCGGACGAAGTCCACCCCTTCGGTCGCAGCCGGGCGAGGTGTTTTCTACGGCTCTGCTGAGGTGGACCTGCTGAGGAGCTCAAATAGCACCGTCCTCAAATCTGCACTCCCTCCTGTCCCCTGACCCTGCTCACCACAAGGTGTTACATCAGTTACAGCAGGAAAATATATAAAATCCAGGCCCTCCTGGGGAGCAGCATCCAGGAGCTGTGTGAGCACTGCTCTCAACGGGCAAGAGCTAACATGCAGTCAAGCTGCCTCTGCAGGCAAAGCCACTGCAGGGAGACCTTCCTGCTGGAAACCCGGCTCTAACACCCACGGTCATGCTAAGCACATGGTCCAGCTCAGCTAGTGCCCAGGCTGGGACACCATGTTCTCCCCATCCCAGTGCCAGAGTGGGTCACAGGCTCTGCTCCCTTTCCCGGAGGAACGCAGGTCTAACTCTTCAGCGCTGTGCTGCTCCTTGCCTCATAAAGTTGTAGTAAAGGCTTACAAGGGATTTTCTGCACAGCTGGCCAACCAGTGCCCTTCACAGCACATCTCCGGTCCTTTAAATATTCATGAGGCTGGGTCTGCTACCTAAATGAATTTTCTCTATGAATGAATCAGTTAGTTATTTTCCCATCTCCTGCAGCAAAGATGCAGATTAAGCATAAAGCTGGAACAGTACACCAAGGAAGCAATTCCTCCCTGGTTAGTGGCTGAGCAAATTCACCCCTGCTGGGATCAGGTTTCCAGCATCATCATTCTCCCCAGACAGTTTGAAAATCACAAATTCATAGAATAATTCATGTCAGGATGGACTGCCAGAGGTCTCAGCCCAATCCCTGCTCAGAGAATGGATACCATCAAAGTCAGAGGAGGTTGCTCAGGGCCTTATGCAGTCAAACTTCAAGTATCCAAGGACGGAAATGACACCTTTCTCTATGCCCTTTCTCCATGGCTGGGTGTCCCTCATTTTGAAATTTTTATTTTCCCTTACGTTTAGTGGGACTCCTCTTTGCTGTGTCTGTTGCCTCTTGTCCTTTTGCAATGCACCCCCACCAAGAACCAGGCTCCATCTTTTCTATAACCTCCCTCAGGCAGTTGGCAACAGCAGTAACATCTCTCTCAGCCTTCTCTTCTTAACACCAAACAAACTCAGCACTCTCAGCCTTTCCCTGTGTCTCAGCTCAGCCATCATGAGCTCCAGCCCCCTCAACTAGATACAGCTCTCCAGGAGCAATCTCACAAGTGCTAAACAGAAGGGAATAATCACCTCCCTCAGCCTGCTCATTACACTCTTGCTAACACAGCCCAGTAGGCAGCTGGCCTTCATAGACACACTGCCAACTCATGTTCACCTTGTTGTCCACTGGGAGCTAACTTTAGTCATGCTGCCCCTAATACAGAATTATTTAAGGCCCTGGTTTTCTCATGAATGAAGGGGAAGAAGCAATGGGCAGAAATGCATTGATGGCAGATAGGGAGAGAGCAGACAGGAGACCAGGTCAAATGCTAGATAGCTGTCTCAGTGTCCCCTGGTGCTCACATCCTGTTTCTTGGAGGTTTTGGGTGTCCCAGAGAAGTTGCTTTGTACAGGTATCTTAGGCTCTGAGGTTAGCCAAGGAAGCTGCTCTATTTTATCCTTGGCCAGGAGCTAATATCTAACTGTATAGCAGGAAGAAGGGAAACGGAGCCCAGCGGCCCCAGCATTTGGGTCATAAGACCACAGGGAGCCTGAGGAGGCTACTGAGTGGCAGGGACAAGGGGTGGGAGAAAATGAAGGACAAAGGTGACACATTAGATTGGAAAAGGGCTCCTCCACCCATGCTGCAGGTGGCTCACAGGCTTCACTAAGTCCTGGATTCAGATTTATAGCAAGCTTTGCATGTGGAACCCTGAGCAGGAGAACATCTGTAATGGTTACCTGGTTGTGTGTTACTTTATGCCCTGAAAATTTCTAGGTAGTTGGCTCTCAGCAAGGATGAACTCAAATGGGGTCCTATCTTGGTCTTTCAGTCATCAGGAAGGAAAGTCTCTCCTCCCTTTTGTGGTGAGCTAGTCCCTTCAGGGCTTCCTGCTGGGAACAGAGTTGTCACCCACTGCAGGATCCACTGACATCTATCCCAAGAATGTGCTCGGGTATATGGCACACAGCTAGTGTGCCTGTGCATATAATGCACAGCAAGAACCACATGGGGCTTTTGTGAAAGACCCCTGCCTGCAGCTCGCATCCTAATACTGCAAACTGAAGTCTAATCTCTCCACTCCTGCACAATATGCAGCCCTCGCCTGCTCCTCTCCAGCTGGGGAGAACCTCAGTGGAGTGATCTGCATGCAGAGACCTCCAGCTACACTGGGCTATCTTTGACAGCAGCAGCAGTCTCTTCCTAAAGTACTGGGAAGCAGAAGGATTGTGTGTGGAAAAATAGTCCTTTTAGGTGCAGTCTTGTGCATAACTGCAAACTCCTACAGGCCGTGGGAGCTGCTGAATCCCTGGCACACAAGGGAGCCTGCACCAGCTTGGGCTGAGTTTTATTGTGCTGGAGGGTTAGGAAGCAAGATGTAGTCATCATGGCCATGCAAGCCAGCTCTGTCCCTTCCTGGTCTAGTTGCTAGGATCTCAGTCTCTAGTCCATCTTGTATTTGCAGCGTAATTTCTTTCTCCACCACCTGTGACAATGGTGCTGACTTGAATTGTACATCGACCACCCTAGAAATTGCTCTCCACTGTTCCTGGCAAAAGCTCTTGTCATTGACCTTCTTTGCCAACTAGAAAATTAATCCTGGCAGGGATCTCACCATCTGAAGACATCAGGTTATTCCTCAATGACAGGGATTTTTGGCAGGGGCGGGCAATTTAGACAAGCAGACCCAGCTCTTTGGCACCTCTTTGCCTGGTGCTTGCATGGTCTCTCTGGGGTTGCGGCAAGTTGCTGGGCTTTGCCACCCGCTGAACCTTGGAGCAGCAGTTTACAGCCAAGACAGATGCTGTTGGTGGTGTATTTTGACCACCAGTGCCCCACCCCAGAGCTGAATTTCCACCTTCTGAATGAGAATCACACTCCCCCACATGCTGTCCCTAGGGGAAGCCAACACTGTCGTTCAGATCGGATCTTTCTGAGATAAAAAGAACCTCATTGTGACTTACAAGGAGAGGAAAGTGCATTTCAGCCACCACTCTGCTGCTGTTCCAGTGCTGCAGTAGTGAGGTGACCCTCAGCCTCATGGACAGAGGAAGAACTGAGATATGGGTCCCAAGAGTGGGAGGGAAGAGAATAACATCCCTTCATCCCAAGCCTCTTTATCTTCTTTTACACAGGCCAGTTCCCGGGCCCCTTGCCCTCTGATATCTCTCAAATGATGTCAGAGACGTGAGAGGCGCTTGTTTCACATCCACAAGGTGCAGAAGGTTAAGGCCATTTCTTCACTGTACAGTGCAGGTGTGTGCAAAGGTCCCCACGCTAACTCAGAAGGACCTGGTCTGGCTGACGTCCCAGCACTGTGCAGAGATGCTCACTGATGGAGGTGGGAACATCCCATTCTCTGCGTGCTCCCAACTCCAGCACCAGCTGAGCATAACAGCTAAGCAACACGACCACGGCGGCACTGGGAATCTGCAGCAGAATAATTGCTAAAGCAGCCACATTACAGGCAGAAAGCAGGCTGAGACCTGAGGCTCAGATGGATGAACTCCACCTGCCCTGGGAGGGACAAACCTCCAGGTCTGTGAAGTTCTGGGTCGTGGGGCCTCAGGTCGTTTCTCCTGTTCTGTGGCCTGGGCTGTTTCTGGGCTGGGCAAACCTTTGGTTCAGAGTGGCTGACAGGCAGCAGGGAGGTGAGGGTCTGCTCTGCTGCAGCTCTGGCAGGGTGTGCTCATGCAAAGCACACTGGAGAGACATTTCCTAGTTCAGCCTCAGAGAAATACACTTTGAGAGAGCCATGGAAGCAGACTGGAGAAGGTTCCTGTGCAAATGGACCAGCTCCATGACTAGAGTATTCAGTTCTCAGACGTGGTCAAAGAATGGATTAACTCAGCAGGACATTTTGTGGCTGCACATGAATCACGGAAACATTTCTTTTACTGAGTAAGTGAAAGAACACAAATCCCAAGGGATCTACAGTGTCCCCTTGCCGGCAGAGGAATTGCCTCCCCACTGCACCCCTCCTTGCACGAAGGGCATCACGCTCTAGGTCTGAACATCCATCCTGCTAAGAGTCATCGCTGCATGTCCTGCGACTACAGCTGCCTCCCAGCCCAGCACATCATGAAAATGCCCTTTTTTAGACAGCACCATCCTGTGTGCAGACAGACAGTGCTCTGAGAGCTGCCTGCATACGGATCAATGGAGAAATCTCGGTCTGAGTCCCTGGCCCCTAATGGCTTGGGGACATAAAAAGAGGAGAGTGGGGATTTAAGGGTGAAGGACTGAGCACAAAAACATTTCTAGAGCCACTGAAGTATGACATTGGCCCACTACATGAATGGAGCCTGCTGAGTTTGAGGGTAAAAGAAAGACAAATTGGCATTTAGTTCAGCTCCTTAAGGGATATCCCTGTGAGATACTGGGCAGCAGGACATGGTGAGCTTTACATCCCCCCAGCAGACGTCCTGCCCTGCTGTGGGGAGCGACACAAAAACCTCTTCCACCTCCCTGCAGCCCATATTGAGGCTAGCTGAGAACAAGAAAAATGTGCCATTTTTCTGACACTGGGGTTTGCTGCATCTCCAGGAGTTCAGAGAGCAGTGAGTGTTTTCACCAGGGATTTCTGAAGGTGTTTTCTTTCCAGAAAAGTATAATTTCTTCTTGAGTCTAACTCTTTCAAATGATTAACAGCTGTTTTTCATCCAAAAACATTTTCAGTTAAAATATATTGCCTTGAAGATGCACTGCTCACCCTGTTTTGCATCTCCCAATCCATGACGATAAGTCAAAGACTCACCTTGGTGTGTCAGGTCCATCTTCTTTTCTGCAAATGTCACTAAACATCTACTTTGAATGGCATATTTGTGGAGCTTCTGAAGGACAGGATAACCCAGCCTGACTGATAAATAGCCTGTTCTTGCATCCAGATATAAACCCCTTTTCTTGTTCTTTCTCATGTTTGCTTTCTGCTAGGTGCTTGCAAGAGGAGAATCATCAAAACATAAGATTATGTAGATTGAGCAGATTTCTCAGTTAGAGCAGATTGCTCATGGCCTTGTAGAGTTGAGCTTTGAATATCTTTAGGAATGAAGATGTCACAGCCATACTGGGCTCCTGTTCCAGTGTCTGAGCACCCTCAGACATAAAATATTTTTCCTAATTTCTAATCAGTGTTTCCTGCATTGCAACTATTTCCTGTTGCCTTTTAGACAAGCCCCATGCACCTCCAAGAAGAGTCAGGGGCTGTCTCCCCCATATCTTCCCACTGGAGTTGAAGACAGCAATAACATATCTCTCTCCCTTTAGCCTTCTCTTCCCAAGACTAAACAAGCACCATTCTTGCAGCCTGTCTCCATACCTCATATTCTCCAACCCTCTAATCATCTTGGTCGCCTCCACCAGACTTGCACCAATATGTCAATGTCTTTCTTCAGAGAGCCCAAAACTGGACAGAGTTTCCAGATGTGGTCTCGCACATCAGCAATGGGGGGAAATAATCACTCTCCTTGCCCTGTTTGCTACACCCTTGCTATTACAGCCCAATGTTTTTGTCCTTCATCTCTACTACAGCATGCTCCTCACTTGTGCTCAATATGTTGTCCACCGGCATCTCCAAGTCCTTTTCTGTTAAACTGCTTCCTAGCCAATCGGCCACCTGCCTGTCCTGCTACACGGAGTTATTGCATCCCAGGCACTGAACTTGCTATTTGCCTTTGTTGAAGTTCATGAGGTTCATCTGAAGAGCAGCCCTGCCCTTCCCAGGGTATTGACCACTCCCCCCCAGCCTGCTTTCATCCACACATTTGCTGAGAGCGCACTCCATCTCATGATCCAGGCTATTAATGAAGACATTAAACAGTACAGACCTCAGTATCATGCCAAGGGATGCTGCAAGTAACCAGCCACCGGCTGTACTTTGCAAGACTGATTACAATCCTTTGAGCCTAGTGTTCCAACCAATTTTCTACCCAAATTATCATCTTAATCCAGTCTGTATCTCACCAGTTTATCTATAAGGATATTAAGGGATTCTTTGAGATTTCTTTGCACCTACTTTGCTCCAGAGAAGGAAGGAAGACCTCAGGCTCCCACTCTCAGATGTTGGTGTTTCTCCTCTGGTGACTTGATCCAGGGTCCCACTCTGGAGGGATCCAAGGCTCTGTACAGTCAGTTCTATTCTGAACTCTTTCCTGGTTCTCAAGCTATTTGGAGCCCCAGGATCATGTGAGATGCATTTCTCCAGTTTAGTGATTGTATCTTGATTGCTGCACTAGCCAAGCAGGTATTTAAAGACCAGCAAGAACCTTCAGTCTTTTTCTCTGGCCTCCTATGTGCCCTATGCAGCAGAATTTCTCCCAGTTATTCAGAACTGAGTTCACTAACTTTATCTGGACTACATTGGCATTACCAAAGAAGTACACAGTAAAGGTTTGAGGATGCAGAAGGTGACAACTGCACCGCTTCCATTGGGTAACCAATCCAGCACTTAAAAGTGTACTAAAGCTGGTGCCTTATTTCCAATTGTCTCTTTTTTTTCTCTACAAGAAAGAAGTGGTCTGAAGAGCACAGAAGCTTCTCCCCATGAAGGCTTTTAAAAGAAAATCTTTTCTCACTTTGTGTTTTCCAGGTTTTATATTGTTTCTTCATTAAAGTACAGTTCTACTGTGAAACCAAACTGACTGAGAGTCATTCTGCAGCTTTGCTGTCTTTTTCTCTATCCTTCTGTTTCAACTCACAATGAATAAAGTACTCTCTGTTGGTGGAAACCAGCTGGGATCTTAAATACAAGCTGGGTTTGTTCCTTCTTGGAGCTTCAGTCCAGACTCTCATCTATTAGGATGTGTCTGTAGGTCTGACCAGAAGCAGGAAGCCAGCCTAAAGGAACAAAGAAATCTCATTTTGGCAGAGTAGCACAAGAAACTGATACCAAGGTGACACATACTTCTTAGGAATCGGTAACCCTGGAAGTGGGTCACTCTCCCTCTCTGTGTCTCCCATCAGATGTTCCTCCTACACCAGCTCTCTGGCTGTGGGCTGTCAAGCCCAAGCATCAAGCCCACGCATCAAGACGTCCTCTGTTAAGTAAAAAAGGAGGGTGATTGTCATAGGTGACTCCCTTCTGAGGGGTACGGAGGGCCCAATATGTCGACCGGACCCAACTCACAGGGAAGTCTGCTGCCTCCCTGGGGCCTGGGTGAGAGACGTCACCAGGAAACTCCCTGGTCTGGTTCGGCCCACTGATTACTACCCACTGTTGGTCATGCAGGTTGGCAACGACGAGGTTGCGCTAAGAAGCCCAAAGGCAGTCAAAAAGGACTTGAGAGCACTGGGGCGACTGGTCGATGGAGCGGGAGCACAGGTAGTGTTTTCATCAATCCCTTCAGTGACAG
>NW_010542283.1:0-1240 GCF_000687285.1 Phaethon lepturus
TTACAAGCAGCTGCTGGAATTGTCTCTTCTGATTCAGAGTTTTTTAAGTGATGCAGAAGGTCCTGGATTACTGAATGAAACCCCCAGGAGTTTTTGGCTAAAATCAGGTAGATCGAGATGCCTGTAAAATTCATGGGTTTTGAGCCTTTAAGATAATAGCAGAGGGTGCAAAGTAGAAAAGTTACCTTTATAAATAGCCCTCAGCACAGCCCTTCCGTAGCGGGCGTATTTTTAGTTGGTAAATTGTAAACCAGGAATATAAATGTGTTTTGTTTTGGTAGAATATTAATATCCTTTACAGAGCTGTTAAATTTTGACAGTGTCAGTGAAAAAACAGGAGAAAGATTTATGAGAGCGCTGACGGAGTGTATCAAAACTGCAAACTGTTCCAGATGTTAAAAAAAAATGCCACCTTTCGCTTAGAAAAAGATTTGCTCCGATTTACAAGAACTGGCGTGGAATTCGCGCGGAGTCGTGACGCCCGGCTGCAGGGAAGGCCGTCGGCACGGCGCAGGCTCGCGGGAGGCGAGGGAGGAAGACGGCTTCGCTGAGCCAGCCTGACGGTATATACAATGCGTTTAAAAAGACATGTCTATAAGCAGACTTTCCCACACTGATCAAACGTATCCATGTCTTGAACAAAAGGCTCCTCTACGACAAGCTCACAGTCATCGCAAGCTTCGGCACAACGCTTTAAGATATCAACCATGCTTAGCATTCAACAGAAACGGCTTGTGAGCAGCTAGGGTCACCGGAATCCCAGCATCCCATTTCAAAAATTACAAAGACTGTAGCAATTTGGTGTATTTCTGTTTAAAAACTCTACTAGTCACCACCAACTATAGTTCCTAGAAGCACGACTGGCTGCTAACTCGCGCCCCAGACACCTCCCGCTAGGGAAACCAAGCTAGCACGGGACACAGACATAGAAAGGCCTCCTAAAACGAGCGCTCGGCGTGTGTCGCATGAGGGTGTGTATGTCTGCACTGCTAATCCCGGAAGACGAGTGTCGGTACGTACACGGCGGTCTGGCGTTTCGGGCTGCGAGGAGAGGGAGGGCGGCGGCTGCGCCGCGACTACACGTTAATGACAAACTCGGGGTTAGTGTAGGAGAATCCAGCAAACTCGTTCTGGTCCAAGTTCATGATGAAGAGTTTGTCCGTGGGCGTGAGCTCCACCGGCTGCCGGGTGAACTCTTTGTCGAAGTTGGAAGTGTCTCGTTTGTCTTTCTGTTAAACGG
>NW_010542284.1:0-1066 GCF_000687285.1 Phaethon lepturus
TGCTGCGCTGCGGGGCCCCCCCGGCCCGCCTGGCCTGTGCCACCGCCCTGCCCCTGCTTGCCAGGTACTGACCCCGCGGCGTCCCCGCGGGCTTGTTCGCGTGTCCCCGGTGCTTATAGAGCCCTGTAGGTTCCGTATAGAGTCCCAGAAACAGCCTGTGGGTCCCACATAGGTGCCGAGTATAGCGCATCCATTGTATGTTCTCTGTAGGTGGCCTCTAAGTGCCTCATAGTGAGTGCAGTAACTTCCTATAGATCTCCTATTGCTGGCCCCGTAGAGCCCTGTAAATCCTCTATAGATCCCCAGTGCCCAAGTCTACTGTAGATCACCTATAGGGCCCCCTGCAGAACTCCCACAGGCAGCCCCATAGGTTCCCTATAGCAGCCCCATAAGCAGCCCTCCTAGTCCCCTATGGATGCCTCATAAGCAGCCCCATATGTCCCGTATAGGTTTCCTACCTGTAGCCCTGTAGTTCCTCTATAGATCTGCTTATAGAGTTCCTATACATTGCCGCTGTGTGTGGCCCCCGTGTCACTGGCATGTGCAGCCCAATGTCCCCCGGGGTGGGGGGGTGGCCCTAGATGCCATAGTGTCCCCCATGCATTGGCGTGACATCATTGGCACCACGATGGTGTGACCCGTGACACTGGCATCGCCTACAATATTGGTGTCATGTTGGCGTGACCCGTGACATTGACGTCATGTTGGCATCACCTACAGCGCTGGCGTCACATTGCCGTGACACATCATTGCCAGGACCTGTGGTGTTGGTGTCATGTTGGTGCGACCCACAGTGTTGATGTCACGTTGGTGTGACCCACGACTTTGGCATGACTCACGTTGGCGGCGTCACGTTGGTGTGACCCACGTCATTGGCGTGACTCAAGTCATTATTGTCATGTTGGCATGACCCATGTTGGTACGACCCTTGGCGCTGGTGTGGCATCGGCGTGACCCTTGGTGTCCATTTGCTGTGATGCTGGCGTGACATGTGTCCTTGGCACATACAGGCCGGCGTCCCCGGCGCGGGGGCTCCTGTGGGGAGGTGGGGCGGTGGCCCTGCTGC
>NW_010542285.1:0-16540 GCF_000687285.1 Phaethon lepturus
CTCCCCTGTTAACCAGGACTGCTGATAAGTGCTATTGAAGATGCTCAAAATAGAATGTGGAAAGAAAAATTATCAGGAGTTTAGTTCCTAATCTCATTAAATTCCATCTTGATGTAATGGCAAAGAAATAGGACTACTCTCTGCACCTTTTATTTTGTGGGACAAATAACTCAAGCTCTCTTTGTCTTCCACTGAGATAGGCTTTCTAGTCCCATTATTATTTTAGAAGCCTTTCTCTGCATCTGTTGCACTATAAATTAATCATTCTTGAATGTTGTGATTTGAGATGCACATGGCAGTCCTTCTTGGGTTATCATCTATGTCTGGAAACATTTTTGTAGGTAATTTTTAAAATTACATTTGATGTTTTCACACCTCAGTGTGATCGGTTATTAAATTCAAATATTTTTCCTTCTGTTTCTAACCAATGAGCTCCAAACTTAAAGCGTGTAATTCTGTTTTACCCATTTATAAGTGTATGTCCAAGCTCTATTAAATTTTAGTGTTTCATTATGTTATCCATTGAAGCTGTAATATTTTACAGGATGTTTAGACTATTGAAATAGCTGAAATAAGGCAGTTCAATGTGTTAAGGAAACTTAACGCATACTTTATATTACATGATGTTGTGGAAAATCAGTAAGAGCTGCTGCTTCTCTGTTTTGCGTGTCTCGGGACTGCTGCTGGTCTGTGTGGTGTCACCAATCTCGGCTGAAAGATTAAGAGTAAAATTCAGAACCGACAAAACAAAACTCCAGCCCAACTTCACCCTCTGTCATTATGCTCCTTATTGCTTAGGGAAACCCTAAGCTGGAGGAATGTGGCTGAATATGTGCTGATTAAGGCAAAAAATTATTGCGATTACTGAAAGAACCTAGTATATCCTTCTGCAAAGTGGACCTGTTACCAATATTGTTATTCAAGGAAGAAAGCATAACTGATATATAAAACTGCTATCCCACCTTTAGAAACCACTTTTAAGTTAAGGAAGTAATGCCCACCTCTCTATGCATGAGACAGAGCTCCCTGGGTAGTCTTAAGCCTCAAGGCAGAAGGGGAATCCCTGAAGTCACCTAGAAAGAAGTTTGTGGTTTTTTTTTGGTGTGCCTAAATGCAGAGAGTATCCCATGCCTGTGCTATTGGGTTTCTCTGTAGATTCTGAAGACTAATTAAATTACTCTTCACCTACTTGTGCAATGTGTACAGGTATTTTATACCGTCCAGTTGTTAGCTCTGGGCTAGAACAATGTAGTTATGGTGCCTGTTGTAGTCAAAAGTGTGTTTGCATCCTGAGCAGGTTTATATAGTTAGTCTGTGTGCAACGCAGTGATGCTCTGGGGCAAAAGCCTGGGCTACTGAGCTAGTATGCATAGTCCCAGCACCAAGGCAAGACTGCACAAGACGGACTGTTGTTATGCAAGCTAAATTGGTAAAAGGTAACCTGTGTGTAGTGCAACCCTTTGCTTCAGGGCATGCGTTTGCTGTCAAAGCAGGGGAATCCTGACCATCAATCCCGCAGGAGTTGCTTGCGTGGGTGGTCTGTCCCCCATGGCCCATTTCCTCCTTCAGAGCAATGGGAGAATCAAATTGCTCTCAGGATCTTTCTTATGCATCCTTAGATTTCTTGCATTCATTTAGGAGTTGAAGGGGAGGAGGAGAAGAAACTACCAGCATTTTTATAGTTGTACAAGAAGTCCTCTGCTTAATTTTGATCCACCAATAAGAAGAATTAGTTGCAAGAGTCAAAATCATAAGGTTAGATTTAAACTCTGCAGCATAACTTAATGTACTAACAGGGATAAATTCACATCTGTCAGTGCAGCTATAACCAGGAGACTGTCTAGTCCTAACTCTTAATATTTATATGTGTTCAATTTCTGATATATGTTTAATGCTCTCAGTGTCTAACTCAAACAGTACCTCTGCTCTAAGGATATTTGCCCATGCTAACATGTCTTCAAGAAACTAGAATTCTCATTATTTAGAACAGAAATGTGATAGAGGAATAAGAAAACTAGAAGAGGCAGCAGATGGAGACAGAAGGAAAGAGCAATATTGGGTGTGTTATGTGTGGAAACAGAGATGCTGATTTCAAATGCTGCGCGTAGGAACTGGGAAAGGAGTGTGACTTAGAAATGCAAACCTTACATTTCTAAAAATTATCATTTGTTTTGGTTTCCGATGTTTTTGAAATTTTCAGGAATTGTGGAGCATTTTTTTTTCATAACATAAGAGCCCTCTTATATATGTTAACTTGGAGATGCAGAGCTAACAAAGTTCACTAATACTTCTGAAAATTTGGATTTAAGACTTGAACATTGCCAAGCTGCAAATTCCTCATTTCCACTATGTGAAAACCCTTAGGTTTATTCCTCATTTCAGTTATTTTTAAGATTGCAACAATTTTTTCTGTGTTACAAGTGTGTAGTCCCACATATTAACTGACAGTGAATGACCTGGGTCTTTTTTACATCGATATTGTTTCCAGTTGTTATAAATGACACTAGTTGGGAATGCTGCATCAGATGTCTAATGTGCTGCAAGAACAAAATGACTTGTAATATTGTGCCAGCGTGAGGAAGAAGGTTGTAATTTAGAGACCAAAAAGAGAACTAAGAGGTGTTAATTATCTCATCCCTTTGTACATTTGTCAGTTTTTAACTGGCCACTATAGTTTTAATGTACAAAAGAGCTCTATCGCTTTTCCATTTTGTTACTTAAAGCCAATTCATTGGTGTGGCTGTGATCTTTTGTCATAGTGTAACCTCTGAACTGTTTTCTTTGAGCAAACTGAAGACCATTTTTTCAGTTTTGTAAATCAAGATGTTTTAATCCAAATGAGTAATGAGATGATCTTAATCTTATTGTGAAGACATGTAAAAAAATAAATAAATTACATCCTCATTTATAATAAAGCTGTTTAATTGTGTTATCTTGTATAATAACACAGTACAAGGTGAAAATACAAGGTGAAAATTAATTAAATAAAATAGGAATCATTAGAATTTTTTTAGAGAAAAATTTCAAGTGAAAAGTATTCCTTTTGTGACAAGTGACAATAATGGGAGACAACTTCTTTGCCCCTCTCTTTCTGAAGCAATTCTGTGTGATTCAGCTTCAAGAAATTTATTTCTTTCAGCTAGATATAACCCTTAATCTTTTGTTTTGGTACCTAGATTCTCTGGTATTCTTATTTTTTATGGTAGGAATGTTAACCTAGCATGATGGAACAGATTTATGCTGTTAGGTGACTAGCATCACAAGTGTATGCTCAAATTTTTACAGTGTAAACTCCCTGTTAAAATCAAAAGTAAGCTTCTACCCCAGCACTTTCAAAACAAACTTGAAATGTCCTTTAGTCCATACATGAAAGAAAACTGATACTCTTGTTAGGAGAGTGGAGAGAAGTTTTGAGCACTTTTAAGTGAAATAACAACTGTTGGTATGCATTACTAATGAGCTCATGATCACTTCTGTTGGGGAAATGAGAACAGGGATGAGTGTACAGTAGTGGAGAAGTGGGAACTGGGGACTGCTGTGGGGCAGTAAACACAAGTCAGGAGCAGCAGACATGACTTGAACATGTTTTCCAGCTAAATGGTGCTGTGTTTAACTGTAGATCAAGGATACAAGTAGTGTTTTTGTTCCATTTGATGCATGTTTGACATTCAGTTTCCTTGCCACCTGGGTGCTCTGTCTGACATCTTACTGGTAGTACTAGATCTATGCCAGCTTCCAACTTCTGGTTTAGTGTTATGTAAAGTACTTACTATGAGAACTTAGAAATCATAATATAACTTGGACTTGAGCAAATAAGCTGTAGCAGTGAAAAATGGTTCCTGTTTTAACACAGTCTTGTGAGAGCTTTGAAAGCTGAAGCAAGTCAAAACTTGTTTACCTTCTGTTCTTTGGTTACTGTCCTGCACTGGGGTGAGGATGGATCTAAGCATTGCTACAAGCTTAAGAAGATGAGACGTGATTACAACAACCTTTTAAACAGAGCATGGCAAACAAAAGAGATTTGTTGCTGGTTTCCTCGCCCATTTTCCTAACCTTTGTCTCTGAGGAACCGAGTTTCACGTTGCTATTTATAAATAGAAATAACTTGTACTAAGAAAAGTAGATAATGGCAATGTAGTTAAGATTCTTATAAAGACATCAATTTCAGCAACAAAGTATCCTTTCCTTTTATTGGAGGAAGGCTTATCACTTGCGTGCAAAGAGACCAGAGCCTTCGTTCGGGGATGTATTCATGTGGCTGCCTTCAGGTCAGCTGGACAAGCACATGGAGGTCAATGCATTTACTCAGTGCTTAACCAAGATCAGAGCAATGCTGTTAAGAGAAACAGTGGAGATCATGACTTCTGCTTGCTTAAATCTGTTTGAGATTATAATTTGACTTCAGTAGGCTCCTAGCATTAACCTACTTCAGCTTCATTGCGTGTGCCTGGCAGCTCAAGAGCCAAGCGCCTGAGCCATATGTTCAAGAGCCGTGTGGCAAAGCTGAGGCATCACCCGGGTGGGAGAGGGAGTGGTTGGGTAGGGAGGCCAACATAGCCTTAGGGAAAGGGGCGAGGAGGCATTTGGGAGAATGAAAACATTATCTTACCCTCTGTTTTACTTAGTAGATCCAAAATACAACTGTGACAAATGTGTTTGAGACAGCCCTTATCACAGGTAATTCTGGGGCTAAGCCTGGGAGTTTTCCAGTGAGCATGTGCTCACAAATCGACACAACTTGGAGAACTGCTCTGGGAAGGAGTCTGCTGTTGGCAGTAAGGCATGCACAGTCTTAAACACTGCGTTGTTTCTGTCCTTAATTTTAAGGATTAAGGGATAGATGTCTAGGCCTGCTCAAAAGATTAAAATAGAATTAATATATGACATGTGTATGACATATTAATCAGTACAACTTTAGGTTTAGTTTTGTAAAATACTGACCATCAACTTCAGCATGTTGTAATACTGCATCCTCATTTTGTACAGCAGCCACGATAAGATAACTGACATAATGCATTGCATTTACAGAATTAAATGACAAAGAGTGTGATTTTTCTAGATAGACTTTTTTGGTGGCAGGAAAGGAACAAATTTTCTCTGAAGAAATTTCTGGCACAGGTAGAGTGGAGTGTGAATAGCCATGCTTGTAAAACTTGCCTCATAAATATGGCTAAAAAGGCACAGATTTACTGTGGAAGCTTTGGGAGGGACAGTTCTTTGCAACAGCCAGTGTGGTATGCAGTCCTGTGCCATGAGGCACAGTTATATTTCTGAGTTATATTTCTGCTATTGCACAGTTCTCTTGCCTTCTGGAGAGACAGTCTCAATCTACTGCTGTAGCAATGTGTGTACAACACTGCCATGGAAGCAGTCTGTTGCTTTTTTGAAACACGCAAGCTGAAACACTTTTTAATGGGTACCATTCTATCCTATATACTGCAGTTTTAATGCAAAATATCACATAGTCTTATTATTTTAACCTGAAGTTATAAATGTAATTGGGGAGGGTGGGAGGTTTAAAGCTTAAATTCTAAAGATAAGTTAATGGTCAAGGAAAAAAAAATATCTCCTGAGCTACTTAAGAAGTAGAGATTTTTTCTAACTAGATCAAGAGAAGTAAATGATTGGTTTTTTTTTAATACCAGGCTACAATATTTAGATATAAATATAAATACATATTTAACAAGCAGTTGTGATCTAACTGCAAAGTAGGCTGAGGAATATTGACTTCAAGGAAGACGGCAGAGAGCACGATATTAGTGCCAGTTATGAAGCATGACCTTTCACTGAATAATTAAAGGTGTTTAGGATGGCGAAAGGGTAGACCAAACTATTGGTGTGAGCTTACTTTGCTGGGATGTAAAAGAATTGATAATGGTTGAAGATCTGTCCCTACAGGCCTTATTCTGGTGAATTCCTTTTGTGCTGATACTTTGCTCGTGTGTTTTGTGTAAAGCAGCAGCACCTGTGTTTTGGAATGTATGCCACCCATGGGTTTTGTATGGAACAGTGCAGTGGTTTTGATTTGCAGTTTTTCTCCAGCTGAAGGAAACTAAGGAGCAAGGAAAGATGTACAAAAACCAAAAAGAATGCCCCAATTGAAATGTCTGAGCTTAAGCACAGATTAAATAATCTAATATTCGTCTAATGAACAAATAAGCCTTTTCCGTGATTGCCCCATGGGTGCTATACAACAGCAGATGAGAAACCAAGTGATTGCTTGATTCTCTATGGGAGTAAAATTGACTTACATAGTGACAGAAGTGACAGAGTGCTCTTGAAGACATTATTCATTAAGATGTCATCCGGGTTTAGTATCAGGCTAAAGGGGTGTAAAAACGCATGCAATTTGTTGTTGGGAAAGAATTGGGAGACATGTTTTTGCTACAGTTTGAGTAAGTTTGAAGTTGTGAATCTGGAGCTACTCACAAAGATGGTGATATTTTTGTGTTACTGAGATTTGTTAAATGTGATCTGATATACATGAAACTCATCATAGTGAAATCTCTGGAGATGTTTAAATGTTGTACAGAGGAAAAAGTAATTAAAATGCATAAGAATTTCTAAATGTCAAGATACATGAGTAAATGTAACCTCATCCTTTGTAGAGTTTGCCATTGTTTATGTGTATTTACATATTCAGAAAATATTGTATGTGATAACCATTGAAACTACGTAACTGCTAGGAAATCAAACAAGTTGAAATATGATCAATTTTACACTGTAAAGTGGAAGAGATCTACCTATTACCAAATATTAATATTCTTATGATGGAATGCTAGAATACACAGAAAGATGTAGATCAAGTGCATGCGATATTATATACATTCTATTATAAATGTTTTACTGTACAATTTAGAAGTATCCTCTTACACCCCAAATAAAGCATGTCCACAGGCAATAGAAACACTTAGAGGAAAAAATATCCACGCAGCCTCTATCACCTGTTGTCTTTTCCCTCTTTCAAGTAAGTTGGCCTTTAAAATGTAAACCAACTGTAGACCTGGAAAGGTCTATTACACTAGAGGTTAAAGCTCTTTGGTTTTACAAAGACACAGTCTAAATAATTAGTTATTTTAATAAGATTGTTAAAGCCGTAAGAAAGTTTATTTTCTTTATTCAGCACTCCAGTTTCTAATTCAGCTTGATACATGTGCACCAAAGTACGAATCCCAATGACACTTCTAACTCTGTTTTGTCCTGCTTGCTGGATGTCTTGCACATCTTTTTGTACAGCTTCCTGCTGCTAGCACAAAGCTGTAGATCCGTCTGGGTTTCAGACTCATAGGAGTTTCTCAAGATGATGACTTTTTTTCCTTCTCTTTGTGTCACACCACCATGACCTCTCTTTCAAGGCAAAATTTCATAGGACTGTCTACTGGCTGGACCTTGAGTTTAAAAATACAAACCTTTCCCCTAGATCATTTCCCACCACTTATTTAGGTGTAGCAAGGGATCCTAATGGTATGGTAGCAGGTTCTTTTAATGATTAAAATAGCTCATCTGTAAATCATAGTATCAAGGTATCAAGCAATTTAAGCACCTATTTCTTGCTCCTTTAATTTTTTTATGTAATAAACCTGATGCTTTTCAGGATTCCAGTGTGATACAGTGCTCAGCTTTGCACATACCTTGGCGATAAGCCCCATGTTCAATGAGGAGAAGAATTCATGGCAGATTGGCTTAATTCCCTTTTTTGTGACAGATGTGTGGATCAGAATGGAAACTGGACTGTTAGGCTAAGTAGTATGGAGGTGTATTTGTGGATCAAGCACAAGAAATGTGGTCAGAGAGCCTTGTTAAATGCTTTTTTACTATGGTACACTGAACAGTTTCATGGATATTACTGTTGCATGTTTTGAAATCCATTTATTTGTATTTCCTAACTATGTTCTTGGAAGATGGCAAGGTAACACAGCAATAACTTAGTTTGGATCAATTATCTGTAGGTATAACATACAAAAAGAATATTTTAATAAGGCCAGGAATTTGTTTTTTGCGTGGAATTTTTATAATCACAGTAATGTGGCCTAATAATGTGAAACTCCTTTCTAAGTGGCTGGCTTAGTCTTTTTAACTTATAACTTATTTTCATTGCTAGCTGAAGAAAGCAAATGTGATAAACTCTGCAAGGAGATTTCAATGGTTCCTGATGCACTCCAGCGGAACAATTTTCATCAGAACAGGGAGGGGAAAAAAAAAAAAAAAAGAGTGCCCTGGTGTCTAAGGGCTGCTCCTCTGCCAAATGAAAACATCCATTTATAGAAAACGGAGCTATTAGGGCTCTTTCCAAATTGAAAAATACAACAGGGAAAAAATGTATTATCAGAAAGCTTCAGGCATTGTTGTTTTTCCAGTGATATGCAGGCAAAAAGATTTCAAAAATGGAGCATTATAGCAGGGCACAGTCATTCACGGCAGCCTAGTGTAAGTGAATGGAGCTTTGCGTGTTCTCAAGCCCTGTTAGGAATGGTCAGATGGCTGAGGGTGCCAAGCTTTGGTGCCTACTACTGGGTATTTTGCCTGATTTTATGACTAAACATTATCTCTCAGGCACAGAGATACTTCTTAACTGTATCAGCCATGTTTAACGCCTTTGCTTGCTTGAAAGACTATGTATAATATATGTATTGTTTTCAGGGAAAGTTATGGTTTTATTGGCATAAAAATCATAGATATTGTGGGCTAATTTTAACTCTGGCATATGGAGGTACGCTGGCCAACGATTATGGTGGGTTTGCATCTGCTTTTTTTGGGTCTGAAGTTACCACATTACCCTTGCTCCTCCTAACATTAAACTTGTTTCATTGCTTGTGTGTTGTAACAAAACAGATTGCTTTTGCCAAATCATTAATTCAGGATGAAACTTCAACTGAACTCCGAAGTCTTAGGAAACGTAGGCAGATGAATAAATGTATGAAAGACAGAATTGCTTGTCTGCCAAGTCACTTCCTTGAGATCAAAAGATGTTGTCATTTAATTGAAATAAATTATTGCTTAAAAATCACCAACCAAAGACTCAATAAAATGACTTCTAGGATTAGCGATCTTTTGAAGATGACAATACACCCCTGCATATAATCCATATTTATTTTATATGTCAAATTAAATGAGACTATCGAATAGTTTTTTGCACTTTGCCTATACTTCATTTTGTTTCCATGGACTACTTTTGAACTTACTTAAATTAATCTAGTAAGAACCAAGTCCTCTGAATATAGGGAAATTACTGTAGCAACTAACTGCTGAAAGGAAGAGGAGGATCAGGCTTGTATGTGTAATATCAAAATAATTCTTCATGAAACTGCTTTTACAAGGAACTATTGAAAATCTTAACTTAAATATTAGGCCACAAGACAAGACTTATAGATGCTGCCAGGAAAAGAAATTCCTGTTACTGTTGGTAGTGTCGATGACTACCACACACTGCCCATTTGATGTTCATGCAGTCATGGGTCTGGTTAAAGTTACATGTTTAATCATCTTCTAGTCAAGCTAAATGTAAGTGGAATTAAATGCCTTCACAGTGATACCTAGACATGGTAGGAACTTAGCTGGATGCCTAGTAAAGCCAGATCATTGTGCTTTGAAAAGGAATTTTTATTTTTTATTACAATTGTAAGCTGAAGGCGTGTGTTGAAAGGCTATGTGTGTGTGTGAGCACTCAAACAAAAAACTCTAGAAAGAGTAGAAAATCAGCAAGTGAACAAGAGAATAGGTGTGAGTATGGTCTTAGTAGATGCGAAGACATGCCCTTTGTTATAAAACACACTGGGGAGGCAGCTTCGTAATTATCGTCAAGGGCACGCTGGCAGTGCTGCCAGCCCAGCTATAGGCTTGGTGCTGCAGAAGGGGAGACTTCTTGTGCCTTCCCTGCATGAACCTCCTCCCTGCCTGCTTGCCCCAGATTTCAGGGAAAGCTGATTGAACCCACTGATCAGGAGGAGAAAAAAAATCACCCGAGTACTTTTCTGCTCTTTTATAGTTTCAGTCTATTCACCGTGGGATCGGATGACTGTCAAAGCCAGATTTACTGAGAGGGTGACAGGAGCAGAAGGCCAGGGCCCCTTGCTCTTGTCAGCAGCAAGATGTTAGTTCAGCTTCAACCATTGGGATAAGCTGTACCCTCAGCTGTGTTAAGGGTGTGGGTGGAGAAAGCACACATAGATTTTTGTAACAACTTAGCTTTTAGGCTTTTTCTGCTCGCCATAACTTCATATTTCTCAATAAGTGTCAAGACTTCTAAATAAGCGCTCAAAAAAGCAGCAAAGGAACTACCTTTATGTGAGATGAATCTCACCCTAAAAAAAGCCTATTTCTCCCCACGGATGAGTATGGGCATTTAGACTGTCCTCAGAGGAGATCTCAGTGACCTGACAAACTGCTTCTAGTTTGCCCTTTTGAGGACAGGCTCACGGTGGTTTTATTAAGTCTTGTGCTTGTGAGGAGAATATTGATGGACACGAGATACTGAAGTGGCAGAAGGTAACAGACCCGGAGAGCAGGAGCATAGATGACACTTCCCAGGTGTTCATGCTATAACCCAAGGCAGAGAAGGTTGCAGTATTGTGTGTTTCCCGTGGTGCTCACTCCTTGTGCACCTCCGGTGTGTACAGAGGTGGCAGGGTGGGAGCTCCGACACAGTCTTTTGAGTTATCAGGTTCCTTAGGCTGCTCAATCTGTCCTCACAGCATCTTAAAGATGGCTAAATGGAGTGACGAGTAACAGTAGTTCACTCTTCTCGTTCTCTGTTCATCAATTAGACTTCAGGAATCAGTTTTTGTGGAATTTCCCCTTGCATTCCCCCTCTTGTTTTACCAGAAACGATTTTAGCAGAGGCTTTGTGTAGTAGTGGTAGATTTATTGGTTTGGATGTGTCTAATCTTCCCAGTGTTTGTTGACAGTTCATAAACAATGTTGTACAATAGGCTGAAATGGATTTTTTATTACCTTAAACAATTCCGAATGCAGGCTCCTGACAAGAGACAACATCATGTTTAGAAAAAAGAAAGTTAAAATGCACAATACAAATACTTACCTCCTGAACTAAGGAATAACTGGTAGCAGAAGTAACCTATATCCTTGTGTGTGTGAGCAGGGATTAACTTTGCCAGTGATTAATCACTACCCTTAAACTAAAAATGTTAGGGATTGTAGAAAATAATCTTCTACTCTGAGCCCAGAAGAATGTTTGTTGTAGTGTTTGCTGATGACAGCCTTGGGTCTAGCAACGAATTAGGATCCTATACGTAACTTTGTGGGACTTGAATCCACTGTATTAGCAACCAAGGGCTGGATTTTAGCCAATTCAGCATCTGTATAGAAATAAAATGCATGGTCTAATGGCAAACTACAGGTCAATATGAGAATCAGGAACACAACAATATCCCCTCCTCCCTTGCAGAGAATAAGTCAGGCAAAAGAATTCATACACTGCAATTTTTCAGGTTGAATTTTAATGCTGGGCTTACCACACTCTTCGGCTGCCCGTCTGCTAACTGGCTCTACTCCTTACTTGTCCTTTCATAAAAATTTTTAAAGAACTTAAGTTTTCAACTTGTACTACCTGCATGAGGTGGGTGATAGGAAGCTGGTTATTCCTGACGTACAAGAAAGTGCCAGTTATTCTCTCTCTGGTCTTACTGTGTTTGCTGAACACTATGGGGGATGGGGAAGAATTGTACAGAAGCTATTACAGCTGCTGTGTGCTGCTCTTCTCCACTGAGGTAATTGTTTGGTGACAATCCTGAAGGGCCTTGTATTACAGTGGCTTGGTACTAGTCTGCTGATGCAAGGGCTTGTATCCCCCTCTCTTTCATGGTCAGTGGGCTAGCACAAAGATGAGGAAGAAGTGAGGAGAGGCATCTCGTGTGAGATACTTCTCTTGAAATGTCTGAATTATCTTACATAGGTATCTTATCAGTCAAATCAATACAAGTATGTTATACTCAAGAGATTATGTTGATGATAATGTCTTGAATAGTTAGTACTGGCATCTCATGTTTATTGGGGGGAAAAAAAAAAGAAAGGAAAAGATCATGTTGATAGTACTATATAAAGCATAGGGATAGCATGTCCTGTTTTTCATCTCCTTACACTAAAAAAAATTCAAATGCAAATTTCCTTAAAAATACATTTTCCATACTGACACTGCAATGTGTTGGACCATTTCTTTTCTATTTGAATGCCAACATTTGAGAATCCTAGATCTGAAAAAGCCTTGCAGAGCATACAATAATGAGGTAACATACATGATGTTCTCCCAAGAGAAAATGGTACTGAACGCTCAGTAAAAAAGCTTTGGATGTCTGTTAGAAATACAAATTAGCAAGGTGGCAAGGCTATCTTTTAAACTTATTTCATCAGTTCTCAAAAGTCCATCACAGAAATGGTTTTACAGAGGATATTTGCTGTATGTACATCTGCTGCAGCAACACGTCCAGCCTCATGTAATTTAAGGTTCTCATTTGGGCCAAGTGCATTCCTTGTAATTAAAATAAACTTGTCATATATCTTCCCCCCCTTTTCTTTGTCCACCCCCCCTTCTTTTTTTTTGTCCGCTTCTACATGTCCTTTAACCATCCATCACCTAGCTCCTTATTATTTTGACATGTCAGGTCGGACCCTTTGAAGACGGATGCTGGTAGTCAGTGGGAATGCAGAAGTATTGATAAGGTACCAGGAGTGTTGGTTTAGACACAGCTCTGAGCTCGGGGTCACGTATTAGTGAAGGTGGGGGATATGGCTAAGACAGACTGTAGGATACACAGGGAAGCATATAGAAGCTATATAGGCAGACACTTACCTCTGTCACTCTTTAGCAGAAGGGTTCATCACGCTTATTTTGAATTGGGCTCTGTAAGTAAGCCTAGCCCTGGGTTAAGAGAATGCAGAAGGCATGAATGGGAAAAGATTTTCAACAGTGTGGAGGAGAAGGATCGGGGTGAAAATAATTGGAACGTCTCAGGGCAGAAGTGGTGCTAGGGCTGTGGAATACTTAACGTAGAGTTCCCGTCTCTTCCCTGACAGTACGTTCTTGCACGCACTGCTATTTCCCTGCCTATCTTAATCAGATAGTAGGAAATCAAAATAATTTTTTATTTAATTATCTAAAGGAAGTCATTCAAATGAGAGCTGTCCTTAAAGGACAAGGGCTTACAATGACAATTGAGATGATGGATATTTTAGTACAGATTCACTCAGTGCCATTCTTGCCTGCCAGGACTGTTTCAGGTCTCCTTACCTTTCCTAACTTCATCATCTCTCTGTTTCCACCCATTTTTCTACTCCAAACTAAATCTTCCCAATCCTATTTTTCTACCTCCTAGCTCTATAGAATACAGTACTTGCCTGAAAGACAAGATCCTGGTGCTGAAACACATGAATTACGTTTAAGTTGTTCTCTTGTAGCTGCAGGCTTCTGTATGTCTCCTGACCAGTAGTAACTCCAGTGTGAAACGCCATGCACCATGCAGCTGGAAGGTGACGTGGTGGGGAGAAAGGGTTTGGTTACACAGGGTGTATCATATGTAGGTATCTTCTGGGCCTGGTCCCAGTTCAAGCAATAGTCCTGAGAAAAGCAATGAATGGATATTAAGAATGTTTAATCTAAATCAGATCCCACTTTTCTGCTCTGTTTACCGAGATTAGCAGATGCCTTCTTTCCAGGAATATAGCCTAGACAATCTGGTGTTTTCTATGGGAAGTTGTAATTACATTAAGTTATAAATACCTTAAACAATTATAGTATTTCAATATGTCAGTTAAATGATTGCAAGGAAAGTTACTATTACTGAGCTTTTGCAAACCCTGACTTGCAAGGAATTATTCTGGGACCTCAGCAAAAGGTGACACATGCCGTGTTTGTGGGCTAAGTATTGTCATACTGTATTTTTTCTCACCTGTTTGAAGTTGCCGTGTGAACATGAGGTAAGTGCATAAAAAATGAATATCACTTGCTTGACTAAATGATGTTTAAAAAGAGAAGAAAAAGTTTTTAACTAGACAAATTGAAATTCATCTAGTTAGAAAAATTGCAGCAAAACAGTCTGATGTTAGTACAAAGAAAACAGCAGATGATACCAATTGTCCAACTATTCATAGAAATTTGTAAATAATGCTCTTCATGCTAGCAGAGAACGAATTATGATGGAAATGTAATTTTAAAAAGCAAAACAAAAAACGAGATTTCATATAAAATCTTGCAAGAGGCAGAGGTCATGCTGCTGTTTTGTGAAAATTAACAATGCCATTCTTTCTCAAGCATTTGATATATGTTCTTACTGCTGTCTCAAGTAAATGCTACCCAAAGTCATCATCAGCTTTCCCAGTGCAAAGTGATTCTTATTGGTGGTGGAAAGGTGTGATACAAGCCTTAGCCTAGAAACCTTGTAGTCTTTAGTGGCACAGCTTCATCCCAAAAATTGGCTGAAGACCCTATTCAGAGCTCATGGGTGCTGCTCAAAATTTTGTAGACCTTGTTGCATCAATGCTGGAGTTACTGCTGGGTTAGCTAGAATTAGTGCTGCATTGGAGGCTGCTGTGACTGGACATGGTGTTGTGAGGCTGATTTTTGCCTTTCTTGCTTTACTTCAGCTCTTGTGGCTACTTGCCATTGAAATATCACAGATTAATTGATTGAAAAAGACCTCCAGGTCCAACAGCCTGGTCAAAGTGTGGCTTATCTTGAAGATCTATCAGGTTGCTCAAGACCTTGCCCTGTTCAGTGTTGAAAATTCCCGAGGATGGTGATTTTCGAGGCTCTCTAGTTAACCTGTTCCAGTGCTTGATCACTTAGTTTGCCCTTTTCCCTCTTAAATCTAATCAGAATTTGTCTTGCTGCAACTTGAGACTGTGACCTCTTCTTTCATGGGGCATCTGTGAGAAGAGTCTGGCTCCATCTGTATTCCCCCAGTTAGGGATTAGAAGACCCTGGTAGCCATCTCTTCCTAAAGCTGAAGAAGCCCAGCTACCTCAGCTGTTTCTTATGCATCATGTGCTCCATCACCATTTCAGTGCCTCTCCATGGATTCTCTCCTGTTTATCAGTATTTCTTTTGTATCTGAAGGCTCAAAAATGAGCACAGGGCTGTTTTCTCCTGCATGCAGGTAGGAGAAAATGCAGACTGGATTTGCCTTGATGAAATTCATGAGAGTGCTGTCAACCCACACCTTTGGCTTGTCAAGGCCCTGCTGAAGGTCAGCCCGGCACTTCAGTGTCCAGACATAACGATTTGACTTCACTGAGCTTAGGTAAATGAGTTATGACCAAACACTTTGGTTTGCTGTTCCAACAACTTCCCTGAAGAAGAAAGCTGTGTTTTTCAGAGATTTGGCAATGTGAAGTCTTGGCCTCTGTCCTTTTCCACGTGGCTCCACAGTTTGCAGGGTTGCCTTGCTGTTCCCTTTAGCTCATTCAGATTTTGCCTTTTTGTATTTTCTGAGGAGTTCCTGAATCATTACGGTAACTTACTGAATTCCAGGCTAATATTCTCTGCTTTGCTAGCTTCTTATAGAATTAATCAATGACATCAAAAGAGGGTTTTATGTTTGTACATCACCAAACTCTTTTTGTCAGTGATCAATGGCATCAAGGAGTTACTGCCTTTAGATTCGAGTCTAAAAAGGGTTTAGTCTGATAAGCACTTTCTGGCAGGGGTTGGACTCAGCATAAAAGGAGGGTTAGCTGACTTTGACCTTTGTGTTTAGAGCATTAGCTGATATTTAGAGCCTCATGTTTGTGTCTCTTCTCAGCTTGAGGTAGTTCAGTCCTGCCACTCAGAAGAGTTTTTTAACTTCCAGGCCCAAGATGGTCTGGATAAGGTGCGCTTCTGCTTTTCTGCTAAAGGTGTCCTGAAATTGAGTTAAATTAGAAGCATTACTGTGTCTAGATGTTCAGATGGAAAAAAATGATATCTTCTACTCAGGTCCTTGATGCCTGTTTTTGTGGTTTATATTAAAAGGAAACAAAATCATCCCACATAAACATTTTTCACCAAGCAGAAGAAATATCTTTTTGAAGACATCATTCAGTCATAAATATTTTTCTTAAAGTTTGAAGTCCCAGAGTAAGTAAGGTTAATAGGATTGCTCACAGAAACTCTGTGAGGTTTTAAAATGGGGCTTATTTGCAGATTTCTTATGAAAAGGCAATTTCTTGGTAAAAAAACAGATTGTCTCTATGCTGAACTAATACTTCATATCAGTTTACATACGTCTTTGATAAGATACTCATATTATTTTACATGCTTTTGGTTAAATGGCCTTTAGAATCATAGCATCCTATTTGCTGAACCCTAAGAATTTCTAATTAAGAACTTACCCAGTATTTACTGAAGATGAGAAAGCACAGGAACTAATGCTGCTAAACTGTTTTTTGAAAAGGGCAAACTAGACTGTTAAATGACATTTCAAGGTGTGTGTGGAAATTCACTGACGGTGATAAACCAAGAATTGCATTAGAAGGTGAGGAATATGGAGGTGACTAGTATGAAGTTGCTCGTAACTTTTTTTGCTTCGTGGCAAAACTGCGAAGGCGGCAG
>NW_010542286.1:0-2013 GCF_000687285.1 Phaethon lepturus
GGCTCAGCGGCGGGGCTCCACAGACCCCGCTGTCCTGCACCCCCAGGCTTCCCCCCGCGCCACAGGGCTGCCTGTCCGTCCCCGCTACTGCCATGCCTGCTGCAAGCCTGGACAAATGAAAATTTGTGGCGATTTAAGGGGAATATAAATGCATTAAATGCAGGGGGGTTGTATGTAATCTCCACATGAACGCCTGGAAGCGGAATCCCTTAAAACTGGATGTGCCTGGCAAGGGGAGAGAGCAACTAGGAGCCTGCAAGCGTGCGTCCAAAGGCAGAGAGGGGCTTGTGCGCGCTCTCCCTGTCCGTGCTGGGGGGTGAACTGCGATGGCCACCGAGGAGACTGGTTAGAGAGGTAGGAGCAGTTCCTTTCTGGGTGTCCTCGACATCAAGCAGCCCTACGGGCCCAGAATAAAAAGTACATGGTAGCCCAGAACAGAGGCAAATTTTGTTAGAAGAGAGAATATCTTTTATTAAACCATGTGTTAACATTTAAAACAAACCAAACCAAACAAAAAAAAAAAAAAACAAAAAAAAAACCATAAGAATATTTTCAGGCTTACAAAAGCTTCTACAAGTCTGACAGAAAGGCAAAAGACTTCCAGTACAAGTTGGAAAGAATTTTGTTAACTTGATTATTTTAATCAATAAGATGGTTTGAGAGAAAAGGGTGGTTATTCTACCTCTTCCTACACGGTCTACATTTTATAGAACCACGACTACAACATGGTATATAACATGCTGTGCATTTGAAATACATTTATTTATATGAGGCTCCCGCAGAACAGCGAAGCATCATGCGGCGGGAACAGGAGGTTTTTACGCACATCCCGGAGGCAGCGGCTGGCTTGAGGGGACTGACAACACCTGAGCATACAGGTGCGTGGTTTTCACCCAGGTGTTGTCCTGCAAACAGAGCGAGCCGTCCCGTACAAAATCAGACAAGGGAGTTTCCAGCTACGGAATCCTTTTTTCCACTGCTCTACTTTTCCTTGTGATACTGAGACACCCAGGCCCGCAATAGACTCTTTACACCAAGCCGACTTCAAAACAGTTTCTACCTCAGATTAGCAGAGTCTGCAGAATTCTGCTGTTTTGAGAGCAGTCAGAGGTCACTGCAAATCAGCAGTCTTTGAAAAGTAACCTGTCAAGGCGTCCACTTCTCATGGCTTACCACATCTATCTAAACATATCTATACACAGAATGGATGACGTCTCCTGCTGCCCTTCGGAATGGTTTCATGTAAGACCTCTCTGTTTTCTCAGCCTTTGTACTGCTCTGATACACGGGGCCAGCCAGCAGTTCCAATTAAAAGAGCAGGGCAAAAAAAGAGTGGGTAGATCTTCTTCCAGATGGCTTTGAAGAGGCATCAGTCTGCTATAGAGATTCACAAGACTCCAGACAAGTAGTTAGATAATCCAAGACTATGCATTAAGGCCGAAATTACAGCATTACATCAAACCCAAATGTTTTTTCAATACATTAATTACTACAGCAATTTGGCTGACTGGAAAAGATGAAAGTGTAAACTTAAAGAAAGTCAAGGACAATTCTCATAAGTTTTAATACTTTTCCATTATTCCTACTGTATGCTAGTTCATCTTATCTTCATTATCCCCTAACGTTACCCAGCAAGTGTGCACCTCTACATGCTTAAGCATGCTCTACCTGGGAGATAGGCAGGGTAAAAAGCTCCACCATTGTATGAGGTAGTTAAACAGCCACACAGCCTCCTCCCTGTAATGGCTGCATCCTCTCCTCTCTGTTCAGTTGATGCCATGGCAGGAATGTGTCTTCTGACACTGGGTTTTGCAGGTTAGACTTCTAGCAGACTGAGAAATCAACAGCATCCTGCATCAACATCTTTTGAGGTGGCTGTTCTTGCCATGGCCATGGATAGGCTAGATGGAAAGCTTGTGAAATTCCCCTGCACAGGACAACTGATTTCTCATGCTCCTGTGAGGACATTTAAAAAACAAAAACAAAATAAAAAATAAAAAATAAAAAATAAAA
>NW_010542287.1:0-8012 GCF_000687285.1 Phaethon lepturus
CTGGTCAACCATGGGCACCTCCGTGGCCTGCGCGTTCGTTAGAGAGAAAAAAAATCGTGTGATTTTTTCTAATTTAGGACATTCCTGGTGCTCGACACATTATTTTTTCACTAGGCAGCTAAATGCAACGATACATTAAAATGCTGCTGTGTCACAAGCATCGACGCAACCGCGGCGCAAACGAGCCGGGTGTTCAGCCAGCAGGAACGAGGCGTCCCGACGCGCGGGGCGGAGACACGAGTAGACAAAACCTTTGACGCGAGCTCTTCTGTCAGCTTCTCTCAGGCCCTGCCAACGGACACAGGAGACACCCGACATCCTCGTGGAAAACCAGTGTTCTGATGTGTTTCCTTTTCCAAATTAAGCCTGTGATTTTTTTGGCCAGTAATTTTGATTATCGGATCGATTTGTGGGAGACGAATTGAGGAGCAGCAACGCGTGGGAACGGGGCTCCCTCTAACGCGGGTCACCGCCTCGCCGCACGCCCCTCGCCTGCTGCGGGCACCCAAACCGCGGCAGGCACGGAGGGCCCCTTTCTTTTACCTGCGTCTTGGAAGCGCTGCCGCAAGAGGGTAACGCCAGCCTGGTCTGATCGGTGGGGTGGTACCCCGGTGCTTCGTGCTTACCCTCTGGATTTAACAGCATCACGCGCGCTTAGCGTTCTTGATCCCGTGTATTTAACGTACTACGCACTGCTGAAGAAAAAAACCCCCAATACCAGCATATAGGTTTTTTCCCCCAAATAAATTACATCCCTTCAGTCAAACAAACGTGCAGATAAAATTAAAAATGTGTACAAAAGAAAGCGGTGCGATTTTTAACCTGATGTAGAAAAACGTAATTAAGAGAATTTTTATTAGGGCAATTTCACTTTATTTTTTCCATACAGCAAGGTCAACTATAGCAGTAATAATAAAATAAGCATAAAAACAAATTGCAGCCCAGGACAGAGTACATAATTTGGAGCAACTACAAGCAAAAAGTAAGTCTGTGATTACATAATAGTAAAACCAAGCACATCTGTCCTTTCAGCAGATGAAAGTTGCGGGGTTGCAAATAAGTGCAACTTCGTTAATTATTCAGTGTGAGTACTGGAGAGATCAGATACAGTCACGGGCCAATCGTTTTTTCTTTCCAGCTTTGGCATAGATAACGACAAGGTTTCTTGAACGCTTCCCATTAAAATGGTAAAATTTCCCAGGGTGGTTTTTTTCACCTGCTAAAAGAACAGGACCACTACAGCAATAAAAAATAATCACATAACAACTACAGCTACGGTGTGCTGTTTGGTTTGCCTGTTCATGATTTAACTCTTTTGTGAAAGTCAGTATCTGTTTTGAAGAATCTTTTTTGTGAACAATAAACCACTGAAATTGTCAGAAACTGGTTTGAATAGCATATATCTTTAATATATTTTTTTTGATACTTTGATAAACATGCAGTAGTTTTTGAATAATGTACGGAATATTTGATCCATGATTTCACCTTGATGGTTTGAAGTACCTGCTTTTTTTTCCTTTTTTTTTTTTTTTTTTTTTTCCTTTTTTTTCCTTAATGATTTTCAGGCAGATTTGAACCAGTGGAGCTTTTGTCAGTCATGAGATCTCGGAAGGATGGCATATCTTTCCAGCTGAAAAAATCCTGGCAAACTACAAGCTGTCCACATAAAGCAAAGCAACTTTTTTGAAGGGGTATGGAGTGCTAACTCTGTGCCACTTTTGCAAGCAATTTTGTTCAGCCTGTCATTTTATTAGCCTTAACAAAACTCCTTGTAATTATAGACATTTTTATTCAAAATAAGATCTTACTATTATACAGGTTTCTCTCTTTTTTGACTATATACAGAAGTGCAAAAAGTCAACCTTCTCTCTATACGTTCCCACATGCTAAACTGCAGCATAATCAACCCTCAAGAGTTTGCACACACACACTATAATTCTTGTTACGTAAACTTTGAGTATTTGGATTATCAACAAAACGTCCCTTGATCTATTGATTATGCAGCTTATTTATAACAAGGCCTGATATTCAGGGATTTCAAAAAATATTTAAACAATATTTTAACATTTGAAATGGATACAGTAGAAAATAAATTTTATTCTAATATCTAGGAACTAGATTTTCTCATAATAACTAATTACAAACAAAATAAATCATCAAAATATTACTCAATTGTCTGCCAGGATTGTTGCGATAGCAACAACTTAACTTCTTACTTAGCAATGATTATATAATTATAAGATATCCATATAAAAGATCTTTGCTCTTTTAATGAAAACTAGACAAGAACTAACAATGACTGACATTCTTACATTGTAATATTAAATCAGTAAAATATAAATCATTTAGTTAACAATAATACGAATACTCATATGACACTACATGTAAATTCAAAACTGAGTATGTTATGAAGAAAACTACCTTTTTTTTGTATTTTGAAAAAGTCATCAGTAAACTCTAATAAAACAAAATTCTATAAACTGAAATGGTATTCAACTGGTAATAGAAAATGAAAACGATCTAATAAATGTAAGAAATGAAAACTACACTTTTAACAAGAAAAAAATAAGTAATATTCTCTAATGTTAAGTAACTACAATAACATGTGAAGTCACCTATACTTTCTTAACGCGACTGAAATTACATTGGTATGGGTTTTAACCCGTAATGTAATAATCTAAGGCTTTAATAGATGTACAGTACAATCAGTAAAATCAACACATCATTCTTATACTATAAAGCATCTCTCTCAAGCATAAAAACTCGCAGTAAACTTGGAAGTATGGAGAGTTCTACAACCGAACTCGCGCTTCTTCCACTCCACGCTACGCTACCAGTGACCTGGCCCCCACTTCAGCACTTTGCTGAACAGAGCAAAAATATCCTTTACTAGCTGCAACATCCAAACCACAAAAAGGAATTCCTTTGGATGAATCCATTCTTAAAACTTGAATGCACATCTATTTTTTTTTGTTTTTATTTTGTAAAGGCTTTCTAAGGCTATAAGCAGTTAATCTGAACAAAAAAAATCACATATAAAACTCACTCAAGTATTTAACCCACCCAATTTCTACACTAATTAACATCTCCATTTTTTCATATTTTGGTTTGTCATGCATCTGATGTCAGTGCTTCTTTCGTCTTTGTTTAGAGTCACCATGTAAAGCGTGACTTCGATGAAGTAAAAGTGAAACCCATCTCTGCAAAACATTTATAGTCCTTTTGACTTGCGACAGAGGCTATAAATAGAAGCAAAAGGAGTTCCTCAAACATGTGTTACTGTGTCTCAGAAATGGCTTTTCCCTTTCGTATATCGTGTTATACAGTAAAATATGCATAAATATGACACTACAATGCCTTAAAATGGTTTCTATATATGTCCAGTATTGGTTAATTTGTACGGCTAGAGTATCTTTCTTGTGCTGTCTACTGTTACTGTAAGGAATAGTTGGCCATTTCTGAGACAGCTTTGGTTTGAAACAGAATGGTGCCCTTTGACTGATGAGTACTAATAAAGTAAGTGAAAACGTGGTTCTGAAAATAACACTGCAGAAATAATACTCTAATCGGATGTACAGTCTATGGCACTTCATGAGAATCCTTAACAACGTGGTACTTAAAGCCATTGATGTGCTTTAAAATATACACGGTTGTGGTTTTGCTTGGCACATTCATCTCTGTCAGATACCTCTCACCACTTCTTACAATCTATTACATTAAAAATATTACTCTTAAACAAAAATTACTGTGCATGCACGCTCTCATCTATAATGGCAATTTTAAATACAAGGTGCACCTTTGTTATTTGTAAACCTTGAAAGAAATAAACTTACTTTAAAAAATTATATCTTGGTCTACAGGCGTACCAATACATAATAGATTTATGGTTACATCATCGTCTGTCTTTTCAAGGCGACATACATGATTATGTAGGAAATAGGCTACGTATGCATATGCAAATCCACACGCATACTTCTGTGCTAGAAAAGATAGACAATGTTGTAGTTTTTAGACAATAAGATCACCTCAGCACAAATATCAATTAAATGTACAAAGTATATAGGCAACAGTGTGCAGTGGATTTCCAAGTTCTTGTTTCATCTCGTTAACATGCAATGTGTGGATGTCGTACTGCTGAGGGAGTTTCCGAGTGCTGCTTGACAGTATATACATTATGGCTAATGAGCTCGTCCTCTTCTCAACCCAAGCACACTGTCCTTTTCTCTTTAGTTGTGATCTAGAAAGGAAAGAAGATAAAGCATTTTCAACCCCGTCATAACGTTTTGTTAGCACCACATCAGCCCAAACTCCGCGTGTGCAGCAGGGAAGTCTGGCGGCGAGCGTCGGGGAAGCTCACACCCAAACCCCTCCGGGATTTCCCCTCGGCAACCTCCTTGCAGTGGAGGTTCACTTCACACCCGAACTCCGCAGCGATAAAAGCGCACAATACCCTGGCCTCCCGCTGCTCCCGAGCCCCAGCCGTGGGATCAGAACCTGGGGGACGGCTTCCCAGACCCCAAAGCCCAGACCCTGGGAGGCAGCTCCCCACAAAGCGCTGTGTCAGCGCTGCCCAGCAGCCCCGTGCCCCTCTCTCTTCCCAGGCCCTGCTGCTGCTGCGCCCGTAAAACCTGGGAGCCCAACCAGGACCTGGGAGGCACCCGAACGTCCTTAGAAAGCCGGGCCCGATGTTCCCGAGGTAGTTTTTCTCACTTAACTGCCCATCCAGTGTAGCTACTTCTCTGGTCTCTGTTGCCTATCGCACGAGAGACACCTCGGGAGGGTCTCTAACACGGGGCCGCCCCCGCCCCAGCTGACTGCAGAGGGGGCCTGGTAGCAAGTTCAGGCTGCAGGTAAGAGGCATCTCAGCCGAGTCACTCGGGCAGTTTAACAACGTTTATGCTCAGCTGAAAGCAGTAACTATTCTTATAAACCCACTGCGGCAACCAGTTAATCCTCACCCTAAGTACTAACTGCATTACGGCCGAGCCGTTCAATAAAAACCAGCAGAAACAGAGCGCAAGGGAGAGCAAGGTAATACAAATCAGGAGCTATCCTGGGGAGGTGACGTGCTGCACGTGTCATCATGACAACAGGCAATTTAGTGACAGACTGGAAACTACAGTTTACTCATAGGAAGATACAGGGAGGAAAAAGTCTCTCGAGCTTAGACACACAAACCCAGAGTTCAAGCTATGCAGGATAAGGTTGGAGTATGAAAAGCTGACGTCCACTATCTGCAATCGCCGTTCACACCAACACACAGGTGTTGGTACAACCTGTGCCTGCGCTGTGGGACCTCTCCTTCACACACCACCCATGCCAGGAAAATACGTAACACACCGTAGTCTGACAACCCGTGTTCCAGAGGTATCGGGCGCCAGCTAGGCAGATGACCAAACCTGTATTTTTGGAGATGCTGGCTTTCCAAATTTGTCAATTTAAAATTCATTCTTTCCAAAGACAGCTTAACATAACCACCTCCCCCCTAGACCTAGCCCTCGGCTCACATCAGTGCCGGAGCCATCATCCTTTATAACCAGAACGTAAAACTCTAACTTCACACTCTGATTTTGCCGTATGGCTATGTACAAATTAATACTGACATCTGGTCCGACACGCTAGCTAACGTGGTCACTGCTAACTACGGGATCTCCACTCAAGAGAAGAACGGCATGTCAGTGGAGTTCAGAGGCTCTTCCCCCATCTCTTATTAGTTTTTTTAGAAAGAAAATAAAAACATTCTGTCCCTGAAAAAGACAAATTATGCACACACAGAGGTAAGAAAAATGCAAGCAACACCACACTGGGAACTTACTGTTTGATGACAAAATGTCTACATCTGTGTAACATACTTGTGGCTAGTCAGATGTTCGGCAGATATTATGGGTATCTATAGGTAAAAAATTTAAATAATGAACAACATGTGCAATGAGCCAACCCACAGACACAGCATTTTGCTATAGAACATAAGTCTGGAAAAGTGAGGATCAGCTGTGAGTTGGTGGATTTTATATTGTAACCATAAGTTAAACTCAACTGAAGTGTTACAATAGCAACTTAAAACTGGAAAACATTGTGTTAAGTACTACTTGACAAATATAAATAAGCATTTTTGGTTGATTAGGAAATAAGAGAAGTTAAAATCTACAAAAGTCATGCAGTGCAGTAATTGAAAATAGCCCTTTTTGTTGGCCTACACAAAATTCTGTGCTTTCAGTGTATCGTTTAAATTCCACAGTGGCCTTGTTTCAGTCTTGATTTTGTGAAGCGTTCACTGCTTTCACTGTCTTGGTTTTTGAATGCCAAACGTAAGATGCCCTGAGTTTGATTTTCACAGCTGGTGAAAATTCGCTGTCGAGAAGAGCTACCTGCTCTTCCCACAGCCGCTGCGGGCATCACGGTGGATCAGCGGAAAAGCGAAGACTCCCCAAAGCAGTGAAACAATTCTCAAAATGTTCGTTTGCAGAAACAGAATTCAGTACGTGGCTCTCTCGAAGTGCCTCATCAACTCAGCTTCCCGTTTAACAAAATACAGCATTACAACGAGAGGTGACTACCAGCAGTACAAACAACACACTTGTACCCTACACCCCGTGCTTGGGGCCCAGCCGCGCAGCCCTCTGCGCGGGGTGCACGGGCTGAAGCCCATGGGCGCGAGCCCGAACGGACCCCGCAGGTCGGGCCCTCGAGAAGGCGCAGCACGAGGCACGCAGGCCTCGGAGGAGCCGCGAGTAGCCCTGCCTCACAGATGGAAGTCCGGCTGGAGGGAGCAAATGGATGCACCCAGGAACGGGGAAACACGCTGGGGCATACGACACAAAATGGATTTGTACGATCTCAAATGGCTGTTGCGCCTGAGAAGCCTCTTCTTCCTGCCGGACACTAAGGCTGGCCTGCTAATCCGCACAAGAAAGGGAATGGGGAGGTTTCTTCTTAACTAAATCGTTGACAGGTCTCGGTGTCGGTTTTTCCACCCCTTGTGCCCTCTCCTCCCCTAGCAACTCCACACAACTCTACAACATTGCCAACTTGTACAGAAACGTGCTTCAAGCATAACGAAGCTTCTCATACCATTTTTTTCTACTGCTGCAGGACAGGCTGTTGCACCCAACTGTGTAGAAGCATCAGGGATAGTGCTGTCGGAACATACCAAGGACCTTCAACACCGGTCAATGAAGATGAAGGGCCAGATCTTAAGACTTTTGGCATGCATGCACATTGCATCGTGTGGCATTAAATAATTTCAGCATTGCTCACATACTATATACATATATTGCTTATATATGTATATATTGGGGTTTGGCTGCAGTACTGTACTAAGGGTGTTATGAGGCTCCAGGGAAGATACGCATGAAATGATCAGATTCTGCAACAGAAAGTTTCCCTGTAATCTATTTGGGAAAGTGCATGGTTATTTAGATAGAGATGATTTTAAAAAATAATGATGTTTTTCCGTGGCTTGGCTTGTTCTCACAACTCTCTGGATTTACAGAGGATATAGAGACACATTTAAATTAACTCCATGGTGCAATAAATTACAATATTAAGATATCCTGGGCATACAGGTGGTCGCTTGCTTAGGTGACACATATGCAGAGGTAGTCCTATCTATAAACTAGCTTTTCAAAATACAAAGTAATTTCTTATGCTAGTTTAAATCCGTGAGCGACACGGTCATTCAGCAAACATTTTTCAAGAGCAGAAAGTGCTACCTGCTAAACAGACTAACCTGTGTATTTTTTGGAATTGTAACATATCCAGGTCCCTTTTGAGACTCGGGATGCGCGCGCCTATGTATCACTGCAATAGTACAATTTTTGGAATAATATTTTTGAGAGACCAGTAAGCAGACAGGTTAACAAAGAAACGTACAGCTGGGCATAGTACAAAATGGTAGTGCTCAGCAGGCGAAAGTGGAAAGGCTCGAAGCCGAAGACTCTGGACTTCGGTAATCCCGCGAGAGCCTGTGGCACTTGGTAGCCTCAGCGGCAGCGCGGCGCCCGCCCTGCAGC
>NW_010542288.1:0-1575 GCF_000687285.1 Phaethon lepturus
GAGAGTCGCGGCGCTGTCTGGGCCGGGCACTGCTTGCCGTAAGGGCGGTCGGGAGGCGAGTTCGGCGAACGCTCCGAGAGGCCGAGTAGCGAGTGTCGCTTCTTGGTGGTTCTCTGCTTGCCCTTGCCGACAGCCTCGGGAGGGGTCTCTCTTCGTGCTTTCCTTCCTTATTTTTTTTTCTTTTTTAAAAAGAATCATAGAGTAGTTTGGGTTGGGAGGCACCTTCAGAGGCCATCTAGTCCAGCCCCCCTGCAGTGACAGGGACATCTTCCACTAGACCAGGTTGCTCAGAGCCCCGTCTGACCTGACCTGGAATGGTTCCAGGGATGGGGCATCTACCACCTCTCTGGGCAACCTGTGCCAGTGCTTCACCACCCTCACTGTGAAACATTTCTTCCTTAGGTCTAGTCGAAATCTACCTTCTCTTAGTTTAAAACCATTACCCCTTGTCCTATTGCAACAGGCCCTGCTAAAAAGTCTGTCCCCATCTTTCTTATAAACCCCCTTTAAGGAAGGCTGCAGTAAGGTCTCCCCGGAGCCTTCTCTTTTCCAGGCTGAACAACCCCAGCTCTCTCAGCCTGTCCTCAGAGGAGAGGTGTTCCATTCTTGTGATCATTTTTGTGGCCCTCCTCTGGACCCGCTCCAACAGGTCCGTGTTTTTCCTGCACTGAGGGCTCCAGAGCTGGACGCAGGACTTCAGATGGGGTCTCACCAGAGCGGAGTAGAGGGGCAGAAAAAAAGCAGGACATGTTCCTGAAGCTTCAACTGCTATTGCCTGTACTAAGGCTCCTGGCTCTGCAGCTACTCTTAGCCATAGGTACATACAAACTTACTTTCTAAGTTTGTAAATTTTTAAAATTTGTTTGTTATTTTAAAAAAATCATTTAAAAATTTGGCAGAAAATAACACATTTGTTATCTGCTCAGCCATTTAACTCTCCAGATTTTTTTTTATATCATGTAATCCAACCCATCCACTTTGTTAATTTGGCCTGCTACCCTTTATTTTTACTTCTCCTAATTGAAAAGTAAAGGATATGATGCCCATCTACAAGATGGGCCAGAAGGAGGATCCAGGGAACTACAGGCCTGCCAGCCTGACCTCGGTACTGGGGAAGATTATGGAGAGATTCATCTTGAGGGTGCTCACAGGGCATGTGCAGGACAACCAAGGGAGACAGGTTCATGAAAGGCAGGTCCTGCTTGACCAACCTGATCTCCTTCTGTGACCAGGTGACCCACCTAGTGGATGAGGGAAAGACTGTGGACGTTGTCTACCTGGACTTTAGTAAAGCCTTTGACAGCGTCTCCCACAGCATTCTCCTGGAGAAACTGGCAGCTCGTGGCTTAGACAGGTGCACTCTTCGCTGGGTGAGGAACTGGCTGGATGGCTGAGGCCAGAGAGTTGTGGTGAATGGAGTTAAATCCAGTTGTTGGCCAGTCACAAGCGGTGTTCCTCAGGGCTCAGTTGTGGGGCCGGTCTTGTTCAACATCTTCATCGACGATCTGGATGAGGGGATCAAGTGCTCCCTCCATCTTCATCGACGATCTGGATGAGGGGATCAAGTGCTCCCTC